>NC_142814.1:14896288-15198788 GCF_049724085.1 Artemia sp. Qi Xiang Cuo
GGAGGCTGTACTTTTAATGCTGGACTTTACTTTTCATCTTGTAAAAGGAAACAAGAGGTGAAAAATTTTCACACAATAGTTGATTTCTTGTTAGTCTATATGATTTAGACCTACTTCACTGATTTGACTGTTTCAAGCCTCACCTTCCTGAATCTGAAGGGTCTGTTCCTATTTTCTTGTCCGGCTCACGTTATAGCAAGTTCGAATTTTCTCCATAATTATCAGTTCTACATGCGAAAGCCCACTGAACTTTCTCAGTTCACTTTAGACCATTTAGATCTACTCATTTATGATCTACTCATAATGATCTACGATCATTTAGACCTACTTCACTGATTTGACTGTTTCAAGCCTCACCTTCCTGAATCTGAAGGGTCTGTTCCTATTTTCTTGTCCGGCTCACGTTATAGCAAGTTCGAATTTTCTCCATAATTATCAGTTCTACATGCGAAAGCCCACTGAACTTTCTCAGTTCACTTTCTGGCAAATAAAACTCTAAAAGCGTAAAAAGTACACTTGTGAATTAACTAAGTTTCGTTAAATTGAATGCAACTGTATTTCCTAGGAGAATGGGATGTCTCCCAGACAAATTATAATTTAACGGATAAAAACCACTTCCCACTAACCGACCAGTGCTCTTTGCACTTGCTGAACAATATGCAGCTGACCATAAAATGCATTTGGGTTGTATGGACCCGTCTGCGAGCTTACTGGCACATCTTGAGACCATGGCACCATCATGAGATTCTCCTTGGAGGTTGATTATTCATTTTTTCCTACTCACACTCACAAAAAATTGAAAATTTGAAGCAAACGATTTTATATCCTACCTTTAATCTTTTCATGAACAATGTGCAATTGACTTATGATTTAGTAGTGTGCTTCTAGGAGGAATTGAATTTTCTTACCGGTTTTCGTATTAGCATTGTCAAAATATAATTTCGGCGTCATATTCTTGCGCTACACGGAAGAAGGGGTGACGAGGTGCAAAAGGCCCTAGTGGCACCTGCCAGGCCTTAACCAAAAGCGCAAAATCTGCACAAAATACTTTGCTCAACAAGACCTAGAGTACACAGGACACTGTCATATATCCCGTCACGTGATGAGGCCCCAAAGACAAAACCTGGTCAACGGAATGAATTATATACATCAAATACCGATGCCCAACCCACTCCCTTGACTAGCGATACTCTAGAGGAAATTGCTCGCCTTGTTGCTTTTTGTGCCCCCTTCACCAGCCAGTTACTTTTAAGTGGCTAAAAGGAAATATGAAGAAGACTCCTAAATAGCCAATCAGCAAACAGAAGCCGCAAGCGCACAAATACTCCTCCAAACCGGACGACATCTCCCTCAACAAGCCAACAAAATAAGCTTACTATAAAAATGAGCAACAGAGTAACCCTGGATAATCTAAAAAACTTGTCTTTAAAGCCATCAAGTGTCCAGTTTTCTAGCGTATGATGCATTAAAATTGAGAATATATTTCTTCAAGATGCTCCGACGCAACTTTATGAGTTTATAATTAACACATCTCTATTGGGATCTTTAGACATTCTTGTCAATGACCCCTCAAGTGTCAAAAAAATAATGGGCTTATCCAAAATTGGGAACATAGATGTATTCCACCGAAGATATGGACCAAAACTAAAACAAGCTAAAATCGTGATCTACAACATCCCAAATGAAATGGGTGAAGAATATTTAAAGGAAGCAATAAGCAAGAGAAAAGACAAAAGTATCTAAGTAACAAGCATACATACACTTGGCTGTATAGTAAATAAATCAAAAAATAAACTAAAACAGTTAAGCACTGTTTGCGCTTAACTGATTCAATACAAAACCAGCTACAAACCCAATTTGCTACCTTAACTGCAGCTATATTATTATTGTACATAGAGCTAATAACTTTAATGTATTTACCTGGTATACCATACAAGAAGAGAAAATTCATTAAAGCTCTTCTATTGGCTGAATCAAATACTTGATCATAATCTATAAAACTGAGGACGAAAGGGACCTGATGACTCAGGCAGTTTTCATTTATTAACCTAAGACAGAAAATTTGCTCGACACATCTACTCCCCTTCCCAAAACTGCGCTGTTCTTCTCTTAAAACTTTATCTGCAGCATCTCTAAGTCTAAAAAGTGTTATCATAGCATGTACTCTGTTTCTTACAGAAACCAAACTAATGCCTCTGTAATTACACTACTCACTCTTATCACCTTTCTTAGCGACGTTTAATAAAATTTTCGAGATAGGCTACATCCCCTGAAAATAATATTCATAATTTTTAGTTATTTATCTCTAACTGCACAACCACCACGTTTAAGAAACTCATTTACCATACTATCAGCACCTGGGGTATTATCATTTTGATCCTTTTAGTACTGTCTATTATTATTGTCTGCAAAATAAATCTTCCTTCACTTCCAAAGCGTCACAAACTTTTTCATTCTTTCCATATAAGTCCCTTTAACTTTATTGAAGTTGAGCCTATTCTCAAAATGTTCGGCCCATCTCTCTTCAAATCTTTCCTAATCACTCTTTGTGGCCCCTTCCCTATCTCTAACTGGGACAGGTCCAGATTCCCCATTTCTCTCGGTTTTTTTAACACGTCAATACAATATTTTACTATTATGCTGTCTGGTTGCATCTTCTAGATCTTGCTTATTCTGATCCATGATCACCAATGCAAACCTTTTTAATTCACATTTTAGTGTTTTTCTTCTTTTCATACATTCCTCTTACCACTCAAATACTTTTTGTATAAGGCCCCTCCTTACCCTATAATACTTAGAGCATTTTCACTAAAATTCCTAGCCATGTTTCTAAATTTCCTGCCTGTTACTTTAGAAACTATTGTCCTTTAGAAACTATTTAGAATGGATAATTCTACTTTATGTTACTTTAGAAAGTAACATAAATGGATAACTGTTACTTTAGAAACTATTTAGAAACTATTAGAAACTATTAAAGACGGTGTTACCGTCTGTTACTTTAGAAACTATTGTCCTAAAACCATTCCACCCATCTTCTGAATTATAAAATTTTAATTTCTAGTCTCTAGCTTAGAGTTGTGTGTGGAGGAGAAAGGGATTCGAGCCCCGATCCCCGACGGCCTACTTGTCTTGACATATCCCTTCTTCAGCCAGGATTTCTTTTTCGGGTGGGTCATTTATACATTGAGGGAACCTAAAAGAACTTCCAGAGATTAAAACGAACAGTTGCAATTAGAAAATATATATATCTACAAAAGAATAAATTACGTTCTTTGTTTTTTCGCCTCTGGGCCTTCTTCTTCATCTTCTTCCTCGGGAGTTTGAAAAACAGGCTTAGGCTGAGTCCTGAAAATTAGTTGAATAAATTTTCCTTCTCTTAAAATATTTACAATAAAAATGGTCATTTTTTTCAGCAATTTTTGAACACAATAATGCTCATATGTAGGGTGAGCCGAAAAACTTCTTAGAACCACCGGAAGACTATTCTTCCTCCTGAGAGTATATGCTAAACTAGGATACGGGAGCTTAATAATTTATATTCGAGCATGGGACTTAATTCCCTTGGAAGATTTCCTGATACGGCTAAGTGAACCTATGTCACTGAGTATTCCTTGGTATCTAGTCGTGAGTTGGACAAGTGCAAAAAGTTATGATAGAATTTTTTCTTAGCTGTTTTATTGTTTTCCTTTATTTATACAAAATGAATTTATAAAATTTTCACTCATTGTTTATACTGATGTTCATGCCTTTTCCCGGTTAGATCAATAAAATTTACTAGTAGATCTTTTTATTTATTTTTTATTGACCAAATTAATCAAGGAGGATTTCTTAAAAAAGAAGACGAAGATAATGTTAAATTTTATTTGTATTCTAAAACGAGAGAAAGAGAGAGATAACGAGGGAGAGAGAAAAATAAAGCAAGAGAGAAATAACAAACAGCCGACTAACTGCTTGCACGCAGGCGTAATTCAATTTGGATTCTCTTGCACCTAAAACGAAAAAAGGAGAGAGAAAGAAAGAGAGATGGAGAGAGAATGAGCGAGAGAGAGAGAAAGAGGGAGAAAAAAGAGAAATGTAGGGAGAGAGTGCGTGTGAGAGAGAGGAGTGGGATAAGGAGAGACAGTGGCCCAGAGAGAAAAAAAAAGAGAGAATGTCCAAAAGAGAGAGAGAGGGAGAAATACAAATAGTCAACTTACTGCTTATAAGCAGGCGTAACCCAATATGGATTCTCTTCCGCCTCTTTCGCATGCCGAAGAAGCGCCTCTCTTGGGTCTTTCACATCATCAACACGCTTTGCCATTGCATAGTTCTTGGCAACAAAAGAAGACAAAGTGCTGCCAGTCATAGCGGCACGACCACCCGTTCCTTTTTGTGTTAATGGAATATCTGGCCTATGTGATTTAACGGGATCAAGACGCTCTTTTTCCTGTTTTTTTCTTGCCGGCTTATATCGATCTTGTCGGAACATTGGAAGGGCGTGAGGTGTGATAACTTGTGTTGTAGTAAACACTTCCGTCTGCAAAATGTAAAAAATCAGTCTTTCGAGTCTATTGGACCATCAGTCTCAGATTCAAACTTATAATCTAAAAAGGGTATTTAATATAGCATGTTCAGAAACAAGCATATTTAATAAACTTGAACTACAAAGCGATTTCTTTTCTAAAAAAGAAACATTTCGTCTACTACAGTTATTGTGTGAAATACGTCTGTTGCTTTTTCCCTGGTGTATTTCCTATATTATATAATCCTTCTTTTCACTGAAAATAATATACCCTATTTTTTGACAATTTACTTTTTCCTGTTAATTTTCGACTATTTTTTCGGCGATATTTTCTTTTTCAATGAGAATAATATGAATTAATATGATAATTTTAATATGAGAATAAATTTTCTTTTAAAGCGATATTTTCTTCAAAGTTAACTTGCTCGTTGACCCTGCTTTTGTACAAACCGTTCAGACGTCGAATCCGTTTAAAGTGACAACGGTAAGGTAGAAACGAAGTATAGGATTTGTCGGTGTTAACATCAATACTATTTTCGCTCAATTAAAAAAAGATCCTTTTATTTGATCACATGGTTATCCTTTTCAGGGGTATTTTTCAACCTGGAGCACTATTAATGTCAAAATAAAAACACTTTCTGCCCCCCTGAACCACCTTAGGATTCCTCATGCCTGAAAACTACGATCTTCCAAGATTTTCCTTTTGGCTGTTTTTTAGAGCAGCGCCATATTTTTGTCAGTGTTACCATGTTGACGCGTGAAAATAAATAAGCAAAACTAATAAGTTGATTTTGACAACGCTGTTCGCTCGTAAAAAAATCAAATATTTATGATCTCAAGAATACCAAAGACAGCTATACTTTTAAAGGGCAAATAAACCCTCTTAAGTTTTCTGGTGTCATTAATTTAAAATCGGTTTTCCACAAAATGGTTTTTCAAAGAAAAGTAAAGAGCTATATTAAACAAAAATGGATAGAAATAAAGTCAAAAAATTTCCCAAGCGTAAAACTACCACAAAATAACCATCAATAAATAAATGAAACCCATAACCAATAGAAATTACCATAAATAGTTGATTCAAACTCAAAACGAGAAGAAGCTAAAACGAGTGGGGCTATCACTCATGTGTTCTGAAGCCCAAAACATAATTTGCACTTTAAATAAAACAAGATACATTTTAAACGTTTTCATTTCTTTATATGAAACTAAGAGAGGAAGGGAAATAACAAATGAAAAATAAAATCAAAAAGGTGAGAAAACAAGGATTCTGTCAGCCAGTGGCAAAAAATCCTCGTTTTCTCAGCTTTTTTACTTTATTTTTCATTTATTATTTCCCTTCCTCTCTTAGTCTCATATGTCATATATAGCCAGTGTGGTTTTAGAATGTATTCACTTCTTTATCTTTAATAAACCGAAAATTATCAAGACTCTAGGGAATGAATATCATTATATGTATATTAAACTGACAATCCACATTCATTTGCTGTTTTGTTCAATAATTTTGGTTATGGTGTTTTTTTTTTCGATAATATGAGGAACAGCAACATTCAGCATGACATAAGGATCGCTTTCACTAAAGTGCAATTTATGTTCTGGTCTCCAGATAACACGTGGGGGGGGGGAGGGCAGAGGCTTCAGTCCCACTAATCTCAGTTTCTGCTATCTGCCTATTTATAATATCTGCCTATTTATAAATATAATACCTATATATAAATATAAATACATATGTATAAATACTTATTTATATCAATATATCTACCTGATATCTACCTAAGTTAAAATGCCTGAAATCTACCTATTTTGTGGTGGGCTCTGGAGGTTTCCAAGATGAAAAGTCGGAATTCTGGCAGTCATATCAAAAATACAACATAATCGACTTTATTTATTAGATAAATTTTTGCTTTGGTTACCCATAGCTCACGTCCGTCTCCTGCTTAAGACTGTTTTATAGACTAAGATTTCTAAGGTTAATCCTTATGGGGCAAGGGACGTCATGGGGAGAGGGGGAGGGGTCTATACGTTTGTGTATATGCCTGGTCTCAATACTTGTGAAACCCTCGGGCACGGATCCATTAGGCCCACAGCTATATATGAACTGATAATTATGCAAGAATTTGAAATCCTTACCTGTTTCTTCTTCCTCTGCTTTTTGTCCGCACATAATATAGCTCCTCTATGACTCTTTTTCGGATCATAATAACATTTGACTAGACCGTTGCCACATCCAATAAATATTTGGTTGAGTTTCGGGTGCCAAACAAGTCTAATAACATGCTAAAGAAGAAAAACAACAATAAATGCATAACAACAAAATAAAGGAGAGCAATATTAATCAGAAAGAAGAAATAGAGAAATGTTGAGAAGTAAAAATAAGAAAATAGAAAACGAGTGGGATATATTAGACAATTCTGTTCTTGGAAAAGGCGACAAGGAAAAAAGAATAACTAGCTCGTGCTATTTGTTATTATTGATTACGAAAGAGTTTTATGAGATTATCCCATGGGAAGGTCTTAGCACTAATTCTGTAAAGAAACACACCCGGAACGTATCAATAACATAAGGGGGGAAAGGGAAGTTGGACTTTTAGAATAATTACTACTAAGCAAAGAGGTAGATGATAAGTATACAAGTTGCGTTTTAAAGAATCGAATGATCATATTGTAGTCAAACATAATTAAAATAGTTAGAAGAGACTCGAAAACACTGCTAAACTAGCGTCCATTTTGTTGTTTTTTTTTTTCACACATGTAAGGGTAATGGCTTGCGTGATAATATACAGCATATTTATTCTGTTTTAGTAACTGTTTTACAAAATAGTGTATAACACTACACCTGAAAAAGTGGTGCTTTTCGATAAAAAAAATTACTTTTGACCAGTTCGAAGTTCAGAACAATTTTTTGCGTTCATTTTATCCGAACACATCAAGGATACGAAAATGTCAATCAATGGAAATTATCACCCTTTATGGAATTATTTTAAAGAAACAATCTTGAAGATAAAAGCAGAGAGAGAGAGAGAGAGAGAGGGGGGGAGAGAGAGTAAAAGGGAGATAGAGATAGGGAGAAGAGGAAGAGATAAAGGAGTGCAGCAATGGAGAAGCTGGGACGGTAGAAATTAGAAAAAAATCAACAAATTGGTATTAAAAAAGGTATTAGAAGAAATATTCCAATTTTTATTGGTGGGGATAGAACACATTAAAGAAAAGGCATCGTAAAGTGTAGCCTTGTCGTCCTCACCGCCAAATCCCGGGAGGGATCCAACACCAAATATCATGGAGCAGACGATTTCTGCCCATTCTAACAATGTGTCCCCAATATCGCCACCAACTGCTTATAATTTTATCAATAACGAGCGGCTTTTTAGTCTTCTCTCTAATGAATGAGTCATAATATTATTCGTCCAATGGATTCAAAGAATTCGTTGAAGACAGTCATTTTCAAAACTTTGAATTCTTTTTCCTAGCTATTTTGTCAGTGCCCAGCTTTCAGAACCATACATTAGCACTAACAGGACATTACTATTAAAGAGCCTCAACTTCCACTTCAAAGAGAAAGTGGCACTTCTCCACACGTTAAGCAGAAAAAAGGAAAACAAGGCGTTCCGAAGAAGTTCTCAAGTTTATCTGAGGGTGAGCACAAAGGAGTAGATAATTAGTGCTGGAAAGCGTGCTTTATTATCCATCTATGGACACAAGAGTAATGAAAACCTAAATTCAGCTCACATATATTTCAACAGAAGGTCTTAACATCTTCGAAATTTGTGCTTCCTCGAGACTTGCCGTCCAAACGTGAATCTTTAAAGTTTCACTCACTGCCCGAGTATCATCAGGTTCAAAATTGGAATGAAAAAAGCAGTCTTGAAAATCTTCAGTGGGGATTCACGAGCAAAGAAACAGTTGCTTCCTACGATGACTGATTTGTCTCCTGCTCCATTACATCTTCTGAAAGTTGTAAAGCGCTCCGGTAAGCCAAATAGCTGTGACTCTAAGCTGAAAAACTAAATTAATAGTCCCTTTTCTATCTGCACTCAAATTACACGAGAATACAAAAAAAAATTACTAGACAGTGACTTTTTTGGCTGCAGCAAGCACCCTTTGGGCGCTTGGGCACCCTTCTAGCCCCCCGCCTCTGCTGAAAATGATACCCTTATTTTCATGATTTTTCGCTTGTTTTCCCTTGTTATTTTGTATAATTTTTCTAGTGTCTGGGGTTAGGATTGAAAACTGGATCATTCAAACCAATCTTTGGCACTCATCAAAATGTGGAGGCATTTAGTCCCACTGTAATTCTTCAGTCAAAAACATATCACTGGAGGTGATGTGCATACTTAAAATTTTTCTTAAAAGGGCTGAAAAGGACTATTTTTCTTAAAAGGGCTGTATCTTTTTAAAATGATAAAAAATAGTACATTTCCTATCTCTACTCAAATTATATAAAAAATACAAAATAAATTGAAGCGATCATTTTTATGGATTGTATTTTGCAACAGTAGATAACTCTACCCAGATTTCCATGGCCGAAATTATTTGAGTTTCAAAACTGTAGACATCTAATATGACGAATATGCATCAAAAACTTAGCTGGAGTAAAAAAAGAGCTAAAGATCCATGTTAAAGAAAAGAAGCAAAACAAAACCTACGGAGTCAGAAACTTGTACTTCACATAACTTCTCAAAAGTCGCTCTGTCGTAAACATGAACTTTACCGATCTTTTCACCTTTTTCTAAAGATGTACCTGTTAATACCATCTTATCATCAGGGCTAAATATGCAGTCAGTCCTAAAAACAAAAGGATCATGTTGCATAAGAATCTACCAAACTACAACATCAGAAAATATGAAAGATGAATACATATCTCACCTTTAGACCAGGGTGATATATCACCCTAAATCTTGTTGACTTATCCATACTTTGAATTATTCCCCCATCCCTAAGTGACTTCTAGGATAAATATTTCATCCTTAGACCAGGATGATATATCACCCTAAATCCTGGTGACTTATCCCTAAGTTGAATGATTCCCCCATCCCCAAGTGGTTTCTAGTAAATTGTGTGCAACGTTTATTGACACCTAAATTGGCTCTTTCTTGATAATCCTGGAATTAATGTACTTTTTTAATTTTAAAATAAAAACCGAAAGACATAAAGGATATCACTATAACCAAAAACTAAAATGTGAACCTACCTCGAGAAACCTTTCGAAAAGCTATAATTCGGATAAAAGAGGCTCATGAAAATGCGATCTCAGTAGGTTTACGTTTTAGTAGTTCCTTCTCTTGCCATGACAAATTAAATTTGCAGATTTGCCAATTTGTAGATTAATGTGTAGATGGTTCCTTCTCTTGTCATGTTAAATTAAACACTTCGATTTGCCAACTTGTTGATTAGCGTATTAGTGGTTCCGTCTTTGGACAAACCAAATTTTCAGATTTGCCAATTTAAAAATTGCTTTTACTTACTTGTATTCGTTTTAGGACCGGACGGTATGGTTGACTCCCACCTGTTGCGATCTTGCACCAGCTCTTTGGCAAACTGGCTCAAGCAGGTCTCCCCCTTCTACCAAACTTTCGAAACCCGCCAATAGGTTCGGAGTCATTTTAACAGTTGTCCACTAATTTTCCAATTGATCGTCTGGTCACCTGTGCCAATCAGACGAAGGAGCAGCTAGAAACATGTGCTTGATGACGTTTTTTATTAGGTCTTCCAGGACATGGCTAAGCCAGCGTAGCCTTATCTTTTTGAAAATTGAGGCAATGAGTTCAATGTAACAGCAGCGGTGATGCATATCGACATTTGAAATTCAGTCGGGGAAATTCAGACTTTCAAATCATGGAAGTGATACGCGTTCAATGGCCAAGTCTTGTCTTAACTGCATAGAAGAGGATAGATGTAACAGCAGCTTTATAATTAAACCAAAGACAACTTAGTAAGAGTATGGACGTTTGATCGATCCAGTTGTTCAAAGGTGAGAGTATTTTGTCACTTTTTTATAATTTTGTAAATTTAATTTCATAAATTTATAATTTTATAAATGTCACTTTCATTCTTCTTAGCATAATAAAAGAAAACAAAAATATAAACAAACAGAATTTGAAGTACCAGAAATGAGACACGACACAAAAGCACCTGATATATTTACGAAACTTTGCAAAGCAAAAAGTACGCATAGTGACAGTAATAATGAAAAGAATTCCCAAACATCTTCAGCCCCCCCCCCCTCTACAGTTTACCTGTGTACAAAACCTCCATAGAACACTTTCCAGAAAGTGGCAAGTCTACATAAAATTATTCCTAGTGGAGGTAGAAAAAAAAGCTTTAACTTCCAGAAGACTGGCCTTTTTTTTTCTCAATTACACAGTTTTGATCATGTTATGATTTTCTAGTCTTTCAAAGGGTTGGAAGTGGGAAGGGGGAGAGGTTCAGAGTTAGTAAGTTTCTACCTTAAAGTCTATCTTATACCAAACTGATGTATATAATACTAACAACAACTTTTGACACTATTCCACTTCAGTGCCACTATTGGTAATGATTTCCTTTAGTTCTCTTTTCGTGACGAACATTACCTGAACACTACAGCTTCTATACATAAAATTAAGTGAGCGTGTGTGTTTTTGTAATTGTGGAGTATACACAGCTAAACTATCCGAGCTGGAAAAGTGAAAATTTTGCAGGATATTATTGAAGCCGTGAGAATGATTTTAAAAGATGAAATTTCCAAAAATACATTTAAAGAAAATGATATAGCAAAATGACTTAAAGTCACATCACACAAGGCCCAAGAGGTAGGTTAAAAACAGCCCATAAAGCAGTTTTTGGAAGCACGAGTGAGATAAGATAACATATTTATTTCAAAAAATGACTATCACAAGCCCCGAAGGGCCGAATTCACATTTCGGGGTCATATAATAAAAAAAGACATAGAAATAGCACAACAACTAAAAACCTGGCTAAACAATGCCAAAAACAACAATATCAGAAAGGCAAAGCCATTCATTAGTCTAAAAAACAAAAAGTGTCAAAAGTAAGAAAGTTAACAAGGCACAAATTAAAACAAAACCAAAAAAAAAATTGAGATAAAAATATTGTTAAAAAGGTTTAAAAGAGAGTATATAAAAAGGTTAGGGAATGGATGAACCAAACAGACACCAGCATGAGTATCAGAAGAAAAAAAAAAAAACAAAAAACACAAACAAAAAAAAAAAAAAAAAAAAAAAACTAGTGGTTTATTTGATCATTAATGAAGGGGACATAGGTTTTTTCATATCTGGAGGTTAAACAGCGGATGGAGGACATGATAGGGATGGGTTCAGAAACAGTACGTGGCAGGCGGTGTCTGGATGGGGAGTGTCTTTAGGGGAAAATGTTTTCCGTTCGAGGGTTTATTATTGCATTTTTTTGCAAAACGGAGGCACAGCGTTCCTCTCCTGTGCTCAAGAGTTTCAAGCTTGGCCTTTTTTAGAAGGAGTGAATATGGTACCAAAGTTTCTTTAAAAATTATTCTTAGGACTCTTTTTTGGATAGATTCAATTTTATCTGATTCATCACGGGAGATGCCAGGATGCCAAACTGGACAAGCATATTCAAGATGCGGGCGGACAAAGGAGGTATAAATCCTTAAAGTATATTATAGTATAGTGCAGCCAAGGACATATTCTAAGCATAACACTTTAAAAAAAAAATTAATATATAGAGCTAATTTTCTAATTCTTCGTTAATTTTTCTAATTAATTTTTCATTAATCTTCGAAATCTGGCAATCTTTCAAAATGTTCATGAAATTGGGAGACTAATCCAAGCTAAATCACAAGTGACCCTAATCACGTTTAGATTCATTCACGAGAATATTTCTAGTGTAATCACGTGAACTGAATTTCTGTGAAGTGATGAAGCTAATGCTGTTTTTTTTATCTAGGTCCATTTTGATTGTGAGTTCAATTTTTACAGGCTTCTTTGTTAAAGTCACATAACCAAAGTGTTTGCTTATATTATATTTTAATCACTGTCTTCAAAAAAGTCCGCTTTTCAGAGAACTTCTTGATTTTCGAGTGTTAATATTTCAAAACAATAGAAATTGCACATCAAATTTGGGCGAAAAATTAAACTTTTCGGTGAACATGAAATTGGGAAGACCCCTGTCTAGAGACAAGGGGCACCAACTGGGGAAGACAGGGGGGAATTTGCCCCCTGGACTTTGAAAAATGCCTTCTTATTTCTATTTCATAGGTATTTTCTATTTTAGCAAGGCTAACTGGCCGTCCCCCCACTACAATCCTTTTCATGAATAGACACCTTCGTGAAACTCAAAATCTCGATCATCCCTTAGTCCTATGGCTATCTACCTTATTTGTGCCCTAAGACGGATGGATGGATTAATAATAAACTATTTAGCAACAAGTGAAAATGACAATACTTTTATACATACCTAGAAATCTCTTATGCCAGTTGTGACTCTCGCTCAAATTACCTGCATTGGCTCTATCTCCAATTAGCCATGGCTTGATGGCAACTTTATTTTAATTCAAAAATTACTCTCAAGAGACTAAACCAAAAATGTCGTATTTCAATTCAAGTAAAAAATCTTCATATCCATTTATGTACACACTTTCAAAAATTAGCCGGTCATTTTACATTATGCTAATGTCTTAAAAACACAAATTTTAGGTAACTAAAAGTATCTTACATAGCGAAACGTGAGAATAAACCAGAAGCGACGTGGACAGGTGTCTTGTATTTTCTCAGGTCCCAAAGTTTTAATGTTTCATCGTTTGAACGAGTCATAAACTCCCGACCATCATAAGAGAAGTCTAACGAAGTAATCTCACTACCATTCTGGTGAGCATTTCGCATTGTTATGGCTGTATTCACCTAGAAATAAACAATGTCTAAACAAAAACTACTTAGTCTAAGCCAGAGAGTAGGGGTGACTTAAAAGAGCGGAAACTGGCGCTAGTGTCAACGAAAAAAAAAACTATTGACGTCATCTAGCGCTTGGTGACATTTGGCATTTTTTTCAAGCTTTGTAATCATTTCTTTGTCAGGAACTGAGGTCATACACTTATTATTACCCTAATTTCACCAACTAAACAAATTAAATTAATTATTCTTATTCTTACACCGGAAAAAATGCTAAGTATTGCCGAACGCTACATGGCGTTGATAGTTTTTTAGAAAAAATAATGCTAATCGTGCAATACAAGACCAGCAACTGAAGATAAAAATTTTATCAACTCAGTTTCGTCGAGTATTTTCATAGGTCTTATAAAATCCTTTTAAAAGGCCATAAAAGACCTTATAAAAGATCTTTGGTTTTTATTCTAGGCCAATGTGGTTTACAAAATTATCTTTGCGAAAATAACAATGAACGCAACACTGCCGCAGAACCTCCCCTATCCCAAATTTTCTCTAAAAGAAAACTGAGTTCTCCAAAACCTCCCCAAGAATTAACGTTAAGAAAATTAAAGGCGCCTTTTTCGTGTTAAAATTCGCGTGTTTTACCTAAATAACAGAATTTTTACCACATTACTTCAGTAAAGTTCAGCTATGACTGTTTTCAGCAATGCCTTCATAAACACTATTCAAGTGTTTATGAGTGTTCAGTGTTTCACTAGACACTAATGACTAATCAAGTGTTTAGTTTTATGTTAACCAAGCGTTCATAAAGACTACTTTTATCGACAAACAAAATCTGTTGATTAAAAAAAAAATAAGAAAAAAAAAAAAGAAAACCGTCTCTCCAAAGAAATTGAAGAGAAACATCAAGTATCGCTCATTTATCTATCTAATATCGTTACACCGTGCAACGAATATCCGCTTTCCTAAGAACTGTTTGAGTGCCTTTGTATAAAAGTGTCGAAATATATAAAAATTCATAAAACTCATATGATTTACGCTAAAATTAAAGTTTATCGGCAGCAGCTGAGTGTTTGCCCTCTTTTGAACGAACCACTATTATAACGAAATCCTTATCCAACAATTTTTCAGATTTTTTTTAAATATTTAGAGATGCTTCGAGTTTAATTACATCATACCTAATTACTCTTTGAAGAAATGATTCAAGGTTCTTACGTTGTTTTGAACTGCGTTGTTTTTATGGTTTATATTTACTACTGTTTCATCCGCTGAGAAAACTTAAAAAAAAATCGTGTGCTGACCAATAGTCTGCATTGCACAGGTACCGATCTTCTGATTCTGTGCCTTTGACCGGGACTGCAATTCGTGGTTGGGGGGGGGGAGGTAAATAACCCGACAATTCCTGTGTTTCTTCCCCAGATTTCTCCTGGTGCCCAATTGGAGCTGTGTCGACTCTTGGCTGAACTTACAGAGTCGCACCGTTTACTCCCAATCCAAACCAAATAAACAGCGACACCAGGACTCGAATCCCTGTCCTCGGGATTTCAAGTCCTAAATAATTTCTGAGACCACACTGGATAATCATGATAAAACATAAAATCGCGAAGAAAGGAAGAAAACGAGGACAATTAACAGCCAGTGAAAAAATTGAGAAATTATGCAAATATTTCGGTCAAGACCTCCGCTTGACCGTCCTCAGTGCAGAACAAAACTGACAAAAATACAAAAAACCAAACTTTAAAATAAAAACACAAAACTAAAATTGGACGACCCTTTCTCAGTAACGGTGATATATAAGATAGATAGATAAGTGTATTCGCCGTTACTGAGAAAGGGTCGTCCAATTTTAATCCAATCCTTGCAATTTAACATTTTAAACTTTAGAATCTCCTTTTTTTGGTCATTCCTTTATCATCTCTGAACTCATTTCCTTAAATTGATATATAGATATCAAGTTAGTGTTCCGTATTTAGTTATATTTCAAAGATCCCAAGAACGTGATTTATATTCCATGAATGAAGGTCACGATCACGGAACCTAGACGGAAAATAACTGCTTAAGGTGATGCTTCTGATCGTTTAAATACTCAATTTTCAGTGTATTTCTGACGCTATAGTGCTGCATTATAGCGCTGCATAGAGCTATATGGCGTGACAGCACAGTGTAGCGCTTTCAGCAATTGTTGGAAAATAATAAGTCTGTCTTCCTCCCAGTAAGAAGTCGCGGATCAAGGCAAATTGAGTATTTGTAATTAACGAAACATAGTTGGAAATGAAATTTTTGATATAGAGCTACATCTTCATGTAGAAGATGATGAATGACGTCATATTCGTTGGTTACAAATGACATAAAAGTGAAAAGTATATGATGGTGTTAGTTATAATAACGTCAACATTTTTTTTTAAGTAGAAACAGACTATAGTCTATACTAACCGGAATATTAAAATGAAATGCAAAGTCCGGCAAAACGGAATTATCATGTACATGATGATGCGATAGTAATAGTAGAATAGAAAAGTAGAAACTTATATTTAAAACTAAATAAATCCCAATTCAATCAAGGCCAATGAGCCTTTGAGGGATTAATAACATGTAATATTGTATGTGGATTTAATGAAGAATAAAACTTATCTTATCTTCTTATCTTAGAGAGTAAAAGTAGAAGATGCAAATGTGATGGACAAAATCAATGGTGACTATGCAAAGAAAAAAAAAAGCTAAAGCTGAATTTTAGTTCAGCACATGTCCACAGATATTTATAGGGGAGATTTGAGGGGGTGAAGGTTCCTCTAGAATAGAAGATATAATGATAAAGTGCTAAATTTGAAAAAGATAGCACCACTCTGGCGAAAACCCTTTCACCCTTCCCAAATAAAAAATTATCCAGACTTCTGCCCTTTCCATAGAGCAATTTGTTTGGGTACCCTCACCTACAGTTTTTTTTTTTAGCTAAAAGACAGTTTTACCAAAACAGAAAACAAAATCAGAAATTAGTACATCCAGAACAGTTTTTCATTCTGCGCATTTATCTGAATTCTCTGTGACAAATTCAACATTACTTCATTTGATTACTATTATGATTCACAACATTATTTAGAAGATAATTTGTCCACTTACATAATTTTTTCTATGATCCCACATATGGATTGATCCATCCTGGCACCCACAGGCCACTAAGTTTCCATCTCTACTATAGTTACAGATATTGGGAGCAACTCGTAATCCAACCTGCGATCTAGCCTTAATCACATGCTTCTGCGTCCTGTCCGCAGATTCAATTTCCCAAATCCGGCAAGTTCTAAACAGAAACGAACTTAATATAAGTTTAAAATTAGAAAGTAATCACTTTAATCGGAGAACAAAAGAAAGCATTTGTTTAAATCATAAAAAAGAAAACAACAGAACGCGACTGGTAGTTCGTTCTGCGATCTAGTCTTTATTACACAAGTTCATGTCCTCTAGATAAACTCTACTTCCCAAATGAGACAAGTTCTAAACAGAAATGAATAGAAATGAACAAGTTCTAAATATAATCTAAATAGAATGAGACATGTTTTAAATAGAAATGAATAGTTCTTTCTAAATAGAAAGGACTTCTAAATAGAAATGAACAAGTTCTAAATAGAATCTAAACAGAATGAGACAAGTTCTAAATAGAAATGAATAGCTCTTTCTGAATAGAAAGAGTTTCTAAATAGAAATGGGTAGACAAGTTCTATTCATAGAAATGAATAATTATTTTGACACTAGAAAGTTATTGTCTCGAAAAAAAAATAAAGGAAAACAAAACAGAGCAATTTGCAGTCAATGCTGCAACTTAACATTAATCATATGTTTTATATCCGATCTGGAACTGAAGCTCTCAAATGTAGTCCCGGACTGCATTTCCACTAAAAAACTGACAAAAAATTACTTTAAATTTTGAAAGATTTCCTTTTACAAAACAGTTTGTGGCAATGAACTGTAATTAAGGAACGACTCGGCTCAATAGTAACCGAAATTCCAAAAAAGGACTTTTTATAATAGCTAATATATCGAAATAATTAGCTTTTCATGCTCTAACTTTACACGTCAGAAACTACGATTCTGAGAAAATTTGCCTGATTTTTGAAAAAGAGGAGAAAACACCAAAATAGCCAAACAATCTTAATGAAACTCACATCATCAGATTTAGCATATCAGCTCTACTGTAGAGATTTCAAGCTCCTATCTAGAAAATTGCGGAATTTATATTTTTGGCTAGAAGAAAGATCACGAATGCGTGTTTGGTCCAACAAACAGGGCTTCCACTTTTCGATTTCAATTTTCCCTATTTTCATACCAATTTTCCCTAAAATTCCTCGTGTTTAGGTCTGATTTCTCCCTATTTTTCTCCCTAAAAAAAGAATATTTTGCACTAGATATCAAACAGATTTACACGAAACAAACAGTACAACATCTACTTGTTTTTTTTTACTTCAGATAATGATAACATATAGCATCTTTTACACTTCAAATAAGTGTCGCACTTCATCGCACGTACCGTTTGCCTTGGTCTTGAAGCCAGCAACAGCTTGTGGTGTTCTGACAGTTGTTGAAGTTTTATCTTCGTTTTTCAGCTAGTAATTGACTTGAATAAGTGAGACTAGGGTGATATTATTAAGACTATTTCGGATGTTTGTTTTGATCAATTTCAGGAGGCTGAACAAACGTTCTGCTGAAACGTTGGTAAAAGGTAACAAGAAGATCAGCAATATGCACTTCCGCAGTTCGGGGTGCTTGATTCCGCCACTACGAGTCTTCAGACCAAGAATCTTCTTCCGGTACTGCTCACATGACAGGTCTTCAACTTGGGAATCTCCCAAATGAAGTTCAATGGCATTATTCATTGCTTGTGACCTCCATTCTACGTCCGTTTTCTGGAGTAAAGAATTTTCTGTTAGAATAGGGAATCTCACAAATAGTGGTTTTAGAGATTTTGGTTTCAAATTTCTTGCATTCCTTGATTCAGCTAAAGCCAAAATGTCACAAATTTCGCCTTTAAGCTTGAACCGGTCTTTGATCTGCTTAATTAGGACAATATAGTATTTTAGACACGGCTGGTAAAAGAGGTCAATATTATCGCTTGGCTCTTGAGCATTTTTGAGTTCTCGCATGGAGTTGATTGCAGCTATTACCCCATGTCTGGTTTAAAGGCAAGTAATCACATGAAAGTAAGGATTAAGTTAGATAAACGAACCAACACAGCGAAAATAGTCCAGTTTCATGAGGTTAGACGCAACATCATTCACAAGTTTGCTGACACTTGCCTTTAGGGAATGGAGAAGTGGGAGCTCGGATTGAAAAACTGTATTGAATTTGTTGGAGAGCCCAAGAGAGCAGTCCATAAATTCAAGGTATGGCTTTGTCAACTTGCTTTGTAATGTTAACAAGATTAGGTAATTTGTTGCAGTTGGGTCGTCAAACGTGGTTTCCACAAAATACTGAAAAAGAGTAACCCGTTGCTCAATAAGTCTCTTTACGCAGGCCTAAAGGGATAACGGACGGGTCTGTCCCAGAGCAAGAATTCGGTGTGCTTCGCATCGAAAGAATTCCTGAAATTCAGCATACTTATCTCGCCTGGAAGCACTTCTGGAAAAGTGGGCATAGATATTTTGCGCCAAGTCTTCTAGTGTCTTGGGAAATGACAAGCATGCATAGGATGAACATAATAAGATGGCATAAGCATTTAACGTTCAGGATGTGGGGCAGAATGACTTTCGTAAGTGTTGAAGTAGATCTGTTGGCTCCAAACATGACGTTAGTTGTATCTGCACAAAATCCAGGAGTATCTTGTTAGGGTATCGAGTTTTTTTCAATGACTTGTTTGATGCGGTTAGTCAGACCCTCAGCCGATCCATCACTACAGTTAATCATGTCCAATACTTCAACATGAAGTCTTAGATCTTTCTCACTAAAAAATACTACAATGATAGCAAGCTGCGTATCAACAGCACGATCAGTCGTTTCGTCAATTATCACAGAGAAAAAAGTGGTTTTGAGCAATTTAACAAACTTGTGCTGTAGCACCAATAAAAAATTCTGTCGCAAAATATTTGCAGCTCTCTGTTTACCTAATGTGAACCTTGCCAGGGCCTGGTCTTTGGGAAATAATTTTCTCAGGAGAGGGATCAAGCTGTCTGCAAGACGTAATGGCAGATTATGTTCCGCCAAAAATATGCAGATGCGCTGTTCAATTTATTTGGAATGACTGCCTACAGTTAGAAGTTTTTCAATGCTGCCACTGCCAGACTTTGTCTCAATTTCAGTGCTTGCTTTTATGTGCTCCTTGGTTAGAACATGCTTGGTCAACTATGATTTCCCACAATACAGATAATTCAAACAGAACTTAGAGTATGATACATAAGTCTTCTTCTTTGACTTGTTTGACACTCTTTTCTCTATCCAATTTTTTAACATTGGTAACTGAAGCCACTTGTCAACAAACTTTTGCTCATATGTTTTCTTTTGGGAATTCTGACCTGAACCCTGCTTTTTTTGGGGGGGAGTGGCCAGGAGGTGAACTTTGGGAACATCATCATCTTCAACATCAATTCGTTTTTCAGGACTAGACACTATTTGAAGATTATCTTCCTCTGAGTCAGTACACTGGCTTTCAGACGAACTTTGCATGTTTATAATCCTAAGAAAAAGGTATTTTATTAGTGATCAAAACCATTCTATTTCTATAATTACTTGTACAAGGATAAAAAATAACTAGATCATGCAAAACCATGCTCATGGGCCTTAACGTACATATCCTCAATTAACTTAAATTACCTCATGTATAATTTGGGTTTGCAGTATGGAGGACTGAAAATTTGCAATGGTTGCATTGCAAAAGTTTGCAAAATCAAAACGAAGTATGCCTATCTTGATAAATGATAATCTTCAGATTTGGAATGCCACTTTAAATGGAAAAAGGAATTTGTGACCCAATTCTTCACTAGAAGAGCTTTGCTTTGATGACCTCTAAGCTAGGAAGGACCAACCCAAGTAAAAACAACACGAAAGAAGTTTTCCTCTAAACCCTGTTTAACAAAATACTTTAATTGGTACTTTCACATTGCTGCAGTCCGAGGCAAAACAGTAGATTTTACTTGATTCCAGATGGCAAGTGGCAGGCAGTGGACATGAACAAAAGACTAGGCTAAATATTATTGTTTTATTTTTATCAGATTGAAAATAAGGGTACTCAGAGCTAGTTTGAACAGAATGTAGGGTCTTTTATAGACAGCATGGACTGTAAATTTTGTCTGCAAAAAAGCCACAGTTTGCACTAGCACCAGCATCTGTCCCTAACTTTTGGCACAGAAGCCACATGCTGTACAGGGGGTGACCTTAGGTTAGCGTCGTTCAGGATCGTACTTGCTAGAAACAAGTCTTTCAACTTCCGTAAATGTTTTGTATACTTGCTTCTGCAATCAGAACAGAGCTGGATTTCAGGCCTATCTATTGATATGTCATTTCCTGCCTTGGTTTTTGAGCTTAGCAATCGAGAGTTCCATTTTGTGTCAGGACGAAACATCACTGCCTGCCATTTATCAAGTTGAAAATTGTATTTTCATGAATTACATGAATTACATGAGCTGTTTTTTACAAAGGCAGCTGGTGCTCTATTTGAATAGTCCCCTGCGGATTTGCAGATGAACAGAGGAGAAAGAGATCACCAGCAGATTGAAAGAATCCCTAATGGTAAGTGCATAGGTTGCATGCTCCTATTCTACAATTGCTGCATAGCCTAACCAATACTCCCTTATGTCAGTAGTTTACACGAATTAAAGACAGTGCTTAAAAATAATCTAAATACTAGGCTACCTAAACTACTAAATACCTAATGAGTAGTGAATGTCATTCCACGCTTTTAGCTTTGTTTGAAATTTCGCGCTGATTTTCGAGACATAAGCCAGTGTTGCAACATAAGAATTTTCAAGAAGACTGAGCATATGCAATCTATGAGAATATTTCAGCCTTCACTTGAAAAAATCTAACTTTCCCTGAATATCCCTAAGAACCCTTAATTTACCCCAGATTCCCCTGAATCCCTAGATTCAAAATAAGTGTCCCTAAAAGAAGTGATTTTCCACTAAAATAGGGTAATCTCCCTAGAAGTGGAAGCCCTGCCAACAAATGGTCCTAGAAGACCCGGAGAGGGCTCATTCAAACGGAAATTGAAAGTTCTAGTGCCTTTTTAAGTGACAAAATAGAAGGCAATTAGCCCCCTCCTAAGACCTTTTTCTCCCAAAAAAATTGTCAAAATTTTGATATAGTCCTATGATTCTGCATAGCTGAAAAATCAAATAACTATGTTCCTCAGGATGACATGAATCCCATATCCCTTGGGGAAAATGGCTTATTGGGAAATATAAGGATATTTTAAGGGCGCATTTTATGACGGGGGATTTTTCCACCCAGGGGGACTTTCTGGTCTGATTTGCAGAACGATAAGAAATTAAACAAAACAACAAGTGTTTTTCAGCTGAAAGTAAGGAGCAACATTAACACGGAAAATAAACAGAAGTTATTCCATGTATAAGGGGAGTTGTCCCCTCCTCAAGCCCTCAGTCTTTATGCTAGCCTTTGACTTTTTTGTCCCAAATCTTTAATAGCAACTACTGAAGCACATTGCCCACTGATTTAACATAAGAAACTTTTTCAAGCACTACGATCGAGGGATTGAGGAGAAGGCAACCCCCCTCATACACGAAATAGCTTTTGTTCATTCTAATTTTTATCTTTGCCCCTTACTTTCAGACACGAGCCGAAAAAAAATCTATCAAAAAAAGTATTGAAATAAAAAAAAGAACCGAAAAGAAAGTCAACTGTTCACCCTGTAGCTTCCGTCACACGTCTTTTGTCCTGTCTATAGATCCGCTTTCTCGAACACGACAAGCTCTACACAAAGCAAACAAAACTCTATCCATAATCGACAGAATCGGTGATATTCCATCGAGACAACGGAAAAATCTAAACACTATGACGTGATGCCACAGATGCTAGAGCCAGCAACAGAACAATTACCCGGAGATCAGATCAGCTGTTCAGATTACCCAGAGATCAGAGAGCGGAGATCAGATCAGCTAGTTGGTCTTTGAATGCTTACAAAAGAGCATGCGTTTTCCTTTTTTTTGTTTAAAGGCAAGCAACTACGTATCATTACATTACAGTAATCGAATGCAGTCAGTAGGTTTCCTTTCCTGAAAAGGTGACACGTTTTACACTTTGGTTGGTAAGTATATCCTGTTTTGTCTCACAAATCTAGGATCGAACTACAACTTTCAGGACAAGTTTACTTTTTTTTTAAGGAGAGGGGGGCAGTAACAGGACTTCGAATTTCAAAGGAACAGGGCAAGCTTTTTCTTTTCCAGACCTCACTAAAGAGTAAACGCTATTTTTTTTTCTTTTTATACCTGTGGTTTGCAAGGCTCTCTGGCGAGTTAATTAAAGTATTAGAAAGACACTGTTAAGGATTATCATAAAAAGAGTTAGACAATTTTGAAATAGAAGACAAATACAACATTAGCTGTAATATATACTAGGAAGTCATTGCTTTGATATAAAAAAAAATCATTAAAAAGATTTAGACAAATTAAGAATCGAAGAAATATACTTTCTTTCGTCGCAACACAAATATACTTGAACGAAGTCGAACACATTGGTAATAGTCCAATATCAAGATAGACAGCCAAAATTAACATGAACTCTGTAAAATACCTAGGAAAAGCACATACAAGAGAATTTTTTACAAGGTTAGCTGGGATGGGGGGGGGGGGAATTCGAAAAACTACAAAAAAACGTATTACATGGAAGATACAAGGAATTACAGGTAGAATCATATATTTTCCGAAAATTCAGGGGGGCACCCCCTCACCCTGCGAAAGCACCTGCATAGAGGCATACCATATTTTGATCAAAAGCACCAATCGTCAAGAGTATCTACTCCTCGCCAAAAGCTCCCAGCTAAAGCTCCAAGAGCTCCCCGCCAAAAGAGCCTTTTATTGATGTCTGTAAATAAAAGGATAATGGAGATATTGATTCCTTTGTTCTGAACAATTTGCAGAATAACAAATCAATAAAATAAACGTAACCATTATTAGTAGGTCAAATGGACTACGCATAGGGGCTCAATTAATCAATTTCTGCTACATATCTAAAACTAAAACAAAGGTAATAGCTAGACCCCGGCGCCGCGCCGGCGGATCGACCGAACGCTGCCGACGAAAGGCCCGGTCGACCGCCACCGCCGACGGAGGCGGCGGCGTTCGGTTGATTTGAAATTAATTTTGCGGCAATTCTTTATTGCGTCAATCACAAAGTCGGAGCTTTTCTTTCTCGTGTGGTTTAGTATTTCGATTTTCCTTATCAAATCAAGCAGGGTTTGCACTATCCCCGAATTTTCGGGTATTTCCCCGAAAATCTATGCGTCAACCTGAAAAAAAAATTTGGTTCCCCGAATCCCCGAAAATCACGCAATCACGGTGCCACCCCTAGCGATTTATCACCAGTGAATTTCCCTGCCAAATATTACTTTGCATACCATAAATCTTCACTACTCTCTTGTTCGGTAATTTTCGTCTCTTTTGAATAATTTCGAATGCAGTTTCCCAATTGCTAGTTCTTTCATCATTCGTAGTCAAGAATTTTACTTTCAAGTTGAATAGAATTATAGAACGCATTCACTACTATATAGCTTCAGCCTTCAGTTGGATTTTGAAATTTATAGCCGACAGATTGTTTCTACAGCTGAATTGTAAGTTTGCAATTTTTTTTTTCTTTTGCTGTTTTTAGATAAGATTTTCTTAATATGCAATACTCAATCGTAGAATGCCTGATAGATTAAAAAAATACAATCTACTTTCTGAATTTTTTTTATCCCCCCCCCAAAAAAAAACCTTCTATTGAGACAAAATTTAGCTATAGACTAAGCTATGTACAAGGTTGGGGGATTAAAGATTGAAGCGGAAGTTACCGCCAAAAAAATGATTCATAAATACATTGAATATTATTGCCTATGGGGGGGGGAAGGGGGCTATCATTTTTAAATGATAATACCTCCTTTTTTTATTCAAAGCAGGGATGCCAAAACGACAATTATTTTTTTCATTTAAAATGGAGACGGAAGAAAATGATATCAAAGTCCTAGTTAAAACATTGAAACATTTTCATAGACCCAGATCCTCTAATTGGCACTTGCTCACTGTCTTTGGCATTTTGCAATCTCTTATAGGATACATGCCCAATTTGGCTTTTGTTTGTAGACCCTTTAATTAGATTCTTTGGATCTTATTGAATGCTACGGCGAATCTATGACTCAGTTTTCCAATAACTTGAGGTATATCTGAATAATTTCGACATCTTTGTTGTCGTCTTTGTACCCCTTTACTCATATCCTTATATATTTTTTTTTCACGAAACACTAAGCTGTTTAACGTTATTTTGCGTATTTGTTTGAACCATATAGTGACCTAGTTAATTATTAAGTAAATTATTGTTTTAAATGTAAAGCTGAGACGGTATCCTATAGAGGTGGTATCCAGAGGGGGGGGGTAAGGACGTATTACATTTAAATGATAATATCTCGAATTTTTTTTATTGAAAGCAGGGATGCCAAAAAGTGTTTTTTTTTAATTTAAAGCAGAGACGGCATCCTATCAAGGTGGTATACAGAGGGGGGGGGGGTAGGGAGTTATCATATGTAAATGGTAAGACCTCGAATTTCTTTTTTTTTGAAAGCAGGGATGCCAATAAGTTAATTTTTTTTTATTTAAAGCAGAGACGGTATTCTATCAAGATGGTATCCAGAGAGGGGACATAGGGAGTTATTATATTTAAGTGATAGTACCTTGATTATTTTTTATTGAAAGCAGGGATGCCAAAAAGTTGAAAAGTTGGCAACAATTAACAAGATTTTCATAATTTATACTTGATACAGCACTTGTATAGGTTTTTCGTCTAAAGGGAAAGGGACACATGTGTCCAGCACTTTTTTTCCTTATTGATGAAACGAGTTTACTTTGAAAACATTCATTCATAAGAACCAGGCAGATTCACACTAAAACGAATTGGTGTGACGAAAGCGATATCGACATCCCCACCTAACGTTGCGCTCGAGTGATAATGGCGCCCTTGGTCCAGTGCCCAAGTTACATTAAAAGGCCAGGTCATAATAAAAGCTTTCAATTCGGGAGATTCAAGAAGGAGTCTTTGACAGTCTTATGACCTCAGGGTACTAGATGTTGCAACGTTCTTACGTATCTACAGTGGTTTAAAAAATTCGATCACCCCACAAATGATTAGCATAAATATGCACAAATACAACAAATGTAACATTTGGAATATTATAACACTTTTTTTCAAACCTTTGAAGAAAAGTAAAAAAGGCTAAATACCCCTAACTACGCTTGAAAGCTATTTTAAAAAGAAACTCTATGGAGATTTCCATGGATATGACCATAGCAGAAGCTTTGAGACTGAATGGGGTCAAAGAGGAGTCTTTGAGTATTTTGACCATTTGAATTTTGTGCATTTGAAAATCAAAGCTTAAACTCAATAACTGATTCTAAGTCTCTTAACATTTTACTTTGATTAAAAGTGAAAAACTAGGAAGAAAATGTCATTATCTTCCTGGAGCTACTTCAGTCTGCATATTATTTCATTTAGTTAAATTTAAAATGGATGAGCTTTTCATTTTTACCTAAGAAAGTAGCTGGCACTTCATTTTTCTTCATACCGAATAAAACATGAAGTGTTTTTTGTTACATTGTAGTTGAACTGTTCTCAAGTGAAGTGTTGATCATGTATTTTTCAATTTGATAAATTTACTCCTTTTAGATGCAGTTTATAATTTAGCTGAAATTAGGTATTTATAAGTTCATAATTTGGAATGAATTCCCAAAAGAAAAAACGAATAATATCCAAAAGAGCAACAAAAAGCAATAAAAAAAGCAGCAGTTCAGCCTTAGCCTACATGACATATATTCTATAAAGAAGCCAAGAAAACCTTTAAAATGTATTTTTTTTAATTTGTTATGCAAAACCATTTTTTAATCCAAGGAAGGCTTTTTAGGAATCCAAAAGAGAAAAAAAAAAAACAATCAATATCAAAGTCGTCCATTTCAACTGTGTTAAAGGTGACAAAACAGATATAAGCAAATGGCATTATGAAAAAATTAAGCTTCTAAGTTCAAATTTATATTCAAAGTTTAACTGACGAATTTTGTGATACGGTATTTGAAGTTTTGTATGCAGTAGGCTAATGCTCGATGAAAAAAAAACTACTAATTTTAATAATTATTTATGTTAAGAATACATAGCTAATAGATACTTCATCTATTATGCAAAGGTTCTGAAACGCCACAGCCATTTCGTTTCTACCAGATTTCTACTTCTCTTGATGAATAACGAAGAAGACCAGTTTCCAGCCAGAAATTTGTGAAGTTTTGAACTCATAAATGGGCTCGAATCTGTTGTAAATTTAAGCTGTGATTTGAGAAAGACTGATGAAAACATTAATGTTTGCGGTCAACATTGATCACGCCGGCGGCGCGCCGCCGACATCTTACCGGCGGCACGGCGGAGGCGCGCTGTTTTTGGCCACGCCGCCGCCTATCTTCCCTTATCGGCGCGGGGCCGGGGTCTAGTAATAGCCAGGAGTAGGGACATATAGTGTGTGAATCCTGGTAAAAAATGTCTTATCAGAGATAAATTAGCATATATGAAATTAACTATTTTGAAGTTCAAATACGATCTAATAAATGATTTATTGAATGTATTATTGCATGAAAGGTACAGTAGCAATAATTTTTTTTCTCTCTCTCATGCTTTTTTCAAGTGGTTGCAACAGCTAAAACTGAAACGCTTAACAACATCATATTTTTTTTACAAATCAATTATGGTATTAAATACAGTAGAATAAACAAACATTGAAAGCACGTGAACATACTATCAACTAAATATGATCAATACAGTATATCGTAAGAATTTTTTTCCATGTGGAACAAGCTAACTGTACTAACTGAACGAAGTTTCAAAAAAGAAATATCAACCCATATTACGATATATCCACAAAGAAGTAAATGCTAAAAGAGTAACCAAGAAATACCCACCCATCTAAGGAACATGTAAGAAATTCTGATTTATTCCTTGGATGCCACGCACCTGCACTTAAGCCAGATACGTGCCCTGTTGTTTTTCTCATATCCGTCAGGTATGGATCACCTTTCTTGCATTCAACTACCTCTATACCATCCCGATCATATATCTTGGCCTGAAAAAAGTGGGGTCGGATACCTTTATCGAAACATATAATAGCAAATACAGGAAGATCCAATAATAAAAGTAGGGACCGATTCAGTTCATTACAATATTTGAACTAACATCTGCATTTGTAATAGCAATAATATCAATAATCGTGGAAACATATTTATAATTAATATATAAAAATATAATTAAACAATTTTTACAATTAATATATCATAATTGATAAGCAGTAATCTTGCAAGAGTTCATTGCAAGATTTGCAGTGAAATCTGCATTTGTAATAGCAATTTTTACTTGAAAATAATTTTATAAATAGAAAAACAAATAAGAACAGATACCAAAAGGGGATAACCCAGCTCTTGTCACAAGGGTAGCAACAACAACGTAAAATATAAAAAGAACTACACGCGGAGAAAAAAGATTTGAAGAAGGCAAGAGTCTAGCTGATCAGCATTTCAAAGAATTCCAGAAGCTCAAGCTTAAATGATAACCAAATACGATCAAACCATGTTAGAAATTGTGGATTTAAATCCTTTTCGTGATATATTATAATTGCGAAACTGCAAATTATGGATAAACAGGAAAAGGGTTTGACTCCCAACGTGTCCCATCGGTGGGGCATGTCAATATTTGGTGGGTCATAAGCAGGACGTGTAGCCTTTGGCTGACTTTAATTTAGAAAAATTTTTATGAGAATGACTTCACATTCCAAGGCCGTACCCAGAGGGGGGTTTGAACCCCCCCCCCCCCGAAATGTTTGTCTGACTCGTAAAAACGTAACAAAAATGTATATAAATAAATTGTGTATGCATTTTTGAGGTTTTTTGTGTACCCCCCCCCCCCGAAAAAACATCTTTGAGTAAAATCCCCTCCAAAAAAAAAAATCCTGGGAACGGCCTTGTCAAATTCAGATGTATTTAAAGAGCAAAAATGATACCTGATTGTTCTATACAGACAACATGTTACATTAGCATAAAATAAGCCTAGTGGACAATCCAATTTTTTTAACAAGTTAATGGATTTTAAGCTTACTTCAGGTGAATACACATAAATTTTGAATAATAAAATTTAAATATCATGAAGGGGTGGGGCATTGGAATTTTAGAAATGCCTAGGTGGGGCTTGGTCCAAAATCGGTTGGGAACCGCAGGATTAGGGAAACGACTTTATTAGTCGTTTGATAGAATATTTGATAGTATTACATTCTAATATTGAAAGAAAAATTCAGTGACAGCGATATCTCTTTGTTGCGTCATATTCAAAGTACAATATTTGGAGAATACTTGATTTAAGATTGAAGTTGAGAAATGATAAAAAGTATATGGCATCGTTTTAACAATATTTTACCTATTTTTGGGAGACTTGTACCCCGAATGGAGATGAGAGCGAATAAACGGAAAACAAACGGCAAGTTATCGGAGTTCAAATACTTTTAAAAGTAAAATCTGCTTTTTTTGTTGAAAAGTATACTGTTTTCAAAAAGCATTTTTTTTTTACTATTTACAAGAAATAGAAGTATGGGAGGAAACTGGATGTCTTCATTAAAAACCACATCCAAAAAATCATCCAGTTCTCTGATACTTCTTAAGACTACATTTTCTATAATATATCAGGCTTACTACCCAATAAAAAACAGCTCAGGATATGCCTGGCTCCCTCCATAGTTTTCCCACAACGTAACTCCCTAAAGCAATATCCACAGAAGAGCCAATATTATTTTTGACTTAGAATAAGACAATTCTTACTTGATTAAGTTCAGAAAATTTATATTTATTGGATCGTCAAAGTTGCTTCCAGCATAACTGCTGGAAAAGTTTTCAAAGAATGTTGGAATATTGTCAAGATATGTTACTAAGAAAAAAAAACACCAACACACAACTTTTAATTAGTTAATAGCTAAAAGATATTACGACCCAAAAGTCATAGATGACCCTTATCCCCGTAGGCGTAGGGAGGGGGGTATGAAAAGGCGTAGAGAGGGGAGCAGTAAAAATATGACCGTATCCCAGTAGGTGATGGGAGGGGTAGTACGAAAATTCAAAGAATCATAGCACTATATACAGTCATGACACATTATTACCACGGACCCAATTCCCTTCTTATAAATAGAACTCGATTAGGCGTAATAACAACAATATATTTCAAATTCTTTTTTTCTAGTCAACCAAACAAAAGATAAATAAATCAAGCAACGGGTTATTGTAATTATTTTATAACAGCCGAAGAAATTCTGGAAAAAAGATAAAAACTTGTTCATTATAATAAATTATAACTAGAAACAACTCTGATTAAAAGATTAACCAGCACCAGACACATTATCACCATTTATCCAGCACCTGGAATTTTTATCCAGCACCTGGATATTTATCCAGCACCAGACGACATTATCAATCCTTTGCTCCTCTTTCTAAGTAGAATTAGGTATACTAAAGGGTTTATATTATTTCAAAAAAATTCCAGTCAATAAATCAAAAACACTAGAAAATATATCAAACAATCGGTTGTTATACTGATTTTTTTTATAGCCAAAAAAGTTTTCAGAAAAGGAGGAATATTTTATCGAATGCTGCATATTAAACAAAAATAAACATTATTTTCATAAAAAAAATAATAAATAAATCAACTTACTACGTAAATTATTAGTAATGCCTTCAACCTTTTTCAACATAGAAATGAATTAGGTCTATTAAAATCTTTTTGACAAATAAAGGAAAACAAACAGAAGATGTGAATCCACAGGTTCTTGAATTTATTTTGCACAAATCAAGGACATTTATAGAAAGAGATGAACATTTTTTCCATTACTTTACATTATATGAAAACATTAAAAGATAAAAAATGTCACTAATAATAATAATATGTTAATAATATTAAGATTAATATAAATGTATTAATATTAAGATTTCCAAAAATACTATGCATAAAATTAGAAACAACTTTGATTAAAAAGAAAAGAACCCTATCCAGCACAAGGCACCATTATCAACCCTTTACTTCTCTTTCTAAGTAGAATTAGGTATACTATATGGTATATTAATCCTAAGAAATTATAGTTAATGACTACATTCTTAAGATTCTTAAGACTAATGTATTTCACAATATGGTCATACATTTCCTTATGTGCCAGTTTTGCAGCTAGTGTAAGTGGCGTTAAGTGAAGAGCATTCTGAATATTCAAAAGAATACTTTTACTTTGGTGTAAAGAAAGAACATGGTGGCCAAATTATTAATTTCTCCCTTTTAATTGAAGAGTTAACACAAAATAGAGGTATGAGTATATTATTCTAATTTATTTAATGTTTTACTTTAATGTTTAATTTAATGTTTTAATTTTTAATGTTTAATTTAATGTTTAATGTTACTCTTAGACTTTTACAGTGAGAGAAGGAGGCAAAACCTAAACTCTTGCTTGCAGTGATTTGCGTTCGCTTCACGCTTGATATGCATACTCAATTTAGGTTTCACTCGTTTTAAGATTTATTTATTCATTTACATTAGTACCTATTGTATGTTATTTTGCCATGATTGTTCAATAAAATTATGTTCCTTTTGGGTTTATGTTCCTTTTGGGTTAATGGGCCTGAATCCCACCCAGGAAATTTCTGCCCGACTCGTAAAAAAAAGTAACAGAAATACATACAAACCAATTTTTAATATGTTACGAGTTTTTTGCCCCCCCCCCCCTCCCGAACAAAAATCCGGGATACACCCTTGCTGTTAGTATTTTCACCTAAGAATCCTAAGAAATTCTAGTTAATGAATCCAAACAACAGAAAATATATCAAACAACAGGTTATTATGTTGATTTTTCTACATCCAGAGAAGTTTTCAGAAAAAAAGGAATGTTCTACCGACTGCTGCACATTACACGAAAATAGACGTTAGTTTAATATAAACAAAAAGCAAAATAAACCAACTTACCATGTGCAAAATTATTAATATGTTCTTCCTTTTTCAACATTGCAAAGGGATTAGGTCTATTAAAAACTTAATTTTTGATATATTCAAAGGGCTAGTGCCCTTTCTAATAGTCGAAAGGGATTGGAGGGCAACTAACCCCCCTATCATGCCCACCTTTTCCCCAAACACATACAATCAAAATTTTGAGATAGCCATTTCGTTCAACGTAGTTGAAAGTTCTGGAAATTAGGTGTTTGAGTATGACAATATGTTCTTATTTGAGGATGACAATATGACATATTATTAATATGGTCTTCCTTTTTCAACATAGCAAGGGATTAGGTCTATTAAAAACTTAATTTTTGATATATTCAATTTAATAGTCAAAAGATATTGGAGGGCAAATAACCCCCTCTCATGCCCATTTTTTCCCCCAACACATCCAATCAAAGTTTTGAGATAGCCAATTTGTTCAACGTAGTTGAAAATTCGGGACATTAGGTCTGTGAGGATGACAATATGTTCTTATTTGAGGATGGTAATATGACATATTATTAATATGTTCTTCCTTTTTCAACATAACAATGGATTAGGTCTATTAAAAACTTAATTTTTGATATATAAAGCAAAAACAAACAAAATATGTAGCCACACGTTCTTGAACTTATTTTGCATCAACCATAGACATTTCCAGAAAAAGAGGAAAACTTTTTGCATTGAATAAAATTGAATGATTTTCAATTTCATTGCACTGAGTGATGCAATGAATGGTTGCACATTTTTGCATTGACTGATTTTGCATTTAACATTGAATGAAAACAGATGACTGATGAGAATAAGAGTCGATTCACCATGGTAAATCAAGCATAGAGGAGGAGAGTGCGTATATGTGTTGGCTTCAGGTGGGTTGGTGGTGCGGTGAGTTGTAAGTAAGAGCAGTAGTAAATCAAGCATTAGAAAATACAAGTTCCTTATTACCTGTGCACTGCCAGCTACTATGAGGACAGAGTCACCAGTGCTTGAATATTTCACATCGTTAATTGGGTGGCTGAAAAATGTTAATTGGGTTGAAAAACTTTAATTGGGTGGCTGAAAAACGTTAATTGGGTTGTAAACCGTTAATTAAGTAGCTGAAAAATGTTAATTGGGTTGTAAACCGGTAATTGTGTGGCTGAAAAACGTTAATTGGGTGGCTGAAAACATACAAAGAGATCAATTTTGTTTCCAAAGACCACTCCTTAATATTGGAATATGTCCTGATTAAAAGCACATTAAATAAAGATTATATATACGTGTATGCCAGGGAAAGGTTGCGAATCCACCATTATAGCTTTTTCAGTGCGTACCCCCTACCACTAGATTTTTTTCGTAATACCATACAATATTCAAAATAGAGATATCTGGGCCCACAGAGGCCGTTTAAAGTAAAAAGTCCTGACTGCCTGGAAAATTACTTTCCATCACCTCTGTCAAATTTTGCTATGTGTTTACTATATTATACATAAATACAGTTTAATGCATTTCTGCATACAAAGTTCTAGATTAATAGTTCCCAATCTTTTTACCAGACTCATACTCTTTTAGCCTTATGGCACGGTCATACGCTCACTGTAGAACCGGCTACAGGATTTTGAGTATAGTCTAATAGATGTACAGTATCGGGCAATTATTTAGAAATTTTTCTTAAAATCAATTCTAGAAATATTCATTTTCGGAAATTCCGCGTTTCAGTAATCTATCAGAGGACTTAGAATATGCAATGTCCCTTGCCAACCTTTGTAGTGAACCGGTGCAAAATTTTTAGAAATGTCAGATATGGCATTTCGTTTTGAACATGACAAAAGACGCTTCCAAAAAAACCTTTTGATTGGTGAATTACCTCACACGCTTCCAAAAAACCCTTTTGAATGGGGAATTACCCGACTTGGCGAGCGAATGCTATCATATACAATGGGTATTTAAGAGTTCAAAATCCTTCCTCCTCTCTGATGTAGGACTTTGGTAAATGAATATATTTGATATGCAAAAGCTTCAAATACTCCTTATGAATCTTAGCCCTTGGCATAATTCCATTACTTCAGTCTTAATATTTTGATATAGCTTTGCTAGATAATTCGACTAGAATTTTAGTTAAAAAAAAATAATTTTATTCGTTTCAAAGAGAGAAGAACGAGGCGCTGGTATGGGATGTAGCTAGAATCATTGGTATGAACTTTTCAATGGCGTACCCAGAGGGGGGCGAGGGGGCACGCGCCCCCCTAACGTAGTCTGAAGTAGTGTAATTTACTTAAATAACGCAAGTTTGCGCTAATTAAACTTGGTCCTAACGCAAGTTTTTCACATCAACCTATTTTGCCCCCCCCCCCCCGAAAAAAAAATCCAGGATCCGCCCCTGCAACTTTTCAGGACATAAATTAATTAAAAGATTTACAAAAGACAAAACGAGAAAAAAATATGAAAAAGGAACTTTTAGAAAACCGCCAATCCATGTTTAACTTTCTTGCCCACCAGTATTCTAAAGCCCTTTCCGTATTCTGTATTCACTTTTATTCTTTTTATTATTCATTATTATATTTATCGATGTTACACTTCTACATCAAATCTCTCTCTTTTGATAAAATCACTCGATAAACGTATTTTTACGTTTATCTAAAAAATAGATAAACGTAAAAAAATAATAGAAGGTCCGTTTTCTAAAAAATAGGAGGCCCATATTAAACTAGAATCATCTACGGCCTGTTAGTACTTCTCTACAGATGTGTTCAGCGGCCAGTAATGACAGTGGGTGCATAAACTATTAAGTACTTGACACTATAAACTAGGGTACAAAATTTCAAAGTTTCATATGACATTGTCAAATATCAGAACTGAAGAAAAAGAGGAAGAAAACTCTTATCTGAAGGAATATTTCCAAATTTTCCTATTTAACTATCATGATTAATTTAGGAGAGAAGGTTAAGATACTTGCTTTTTAGTTTATTAAGATGAACTATTTCATAATTGTTATAGATCAAAACTGAGATAAACTACACAGAATCGACTTAACATCTATCACATCATTAGGAGTAGCCAAATTAAGTTGGTCTTTAGGCTCCAGAGTTCGAGCCAGAAACACATGCTGGCTCAACTGGCATTTAAACAAAGACCAACACCATTACCCAAAGAATAAATTTGTTTTAACCACCTATGGCATGGTGGGCCTTAGACTCATATCATATCTGAATCTCATTAAATTTTTCAGCTTGCCTTTATTTTTGCTAAGAGTTAAGCCGAAGACAAAAAAGTAAAGATCCCCTATTATTAATATTATGGATGGACTCACAAAACCGAGTCGAGGCTAAGACCGAATATCCCCTAAGAGCAGAATATTAAATTATAATTAATAATCAATATCCCAAGAGCAGAATAAAATATCCTTTTGAATCTATATAATTTTTTGTTTCTTCTTCTATTTAACAGCAGGCGGGCTTTTCAGTAAAACTATTTAGCCCTTTTCCTTCTGCTTCACTCTGTGGGCTACAGAGCTACTGGCTTGATTGCCTCATATTTATTAGATATATTCAGATATCTTTCAGCAGATCTTTCGACTCTAGGAGTTCAAATATAAGATGATAGATGTCGATTTCTATGCTCTGTGTGCAGGTATAGTTGGCTAGGCTCTTGACTGATAGTGGGATTTTGTGGTGTTTGAAGTATTTTAACAGTTTAGAAAGCAAGGTATGTTGTGCAGACGTCAGCATATTACATTCAAATAGGCAATGGTCAATTGTTTCATTATTCATATTACAATGCCTGCAAAGAGGGGACAGGGGAATTGAACCACTTGAATTAGAAATCTTATATGAGAATGCAAGGAAATTTAGTCCATTTGTTCCAGAACGAATTCTATGATAAATTTTAGAAAGATACTTATTGGGAAAGGGGGAAAGGATAGGATTAATCTTATTAAAATTAATATCTGATAGCCTCCATCGGTAAATATCTGTTTAAAATTATTCCAAATATAGATCTTTTACACCTTTGATTGAATCTAATTTAATAGCTTCAACTTGTCACACAATTAGTTTTTATTTGTTAAAGTAAATATGCATTGTCACTTTTTTTTACGTTAGAGAGTATTATTCCAAATATAGATCTTTTACACCTTTGATTGAATCTAATTTAATGGCTTCAACTTGCCACACAATTAGTTTTTATTTGTTAAAATAAATAGGCATTGTCACTTTTTTTACGTTAGAGAGTACAATTTGTATATTTATTGAAATATTTATAAAAAGGTAATAAATTTTAGTTCAATAAATCAAATTCATTGGGACTTACCATTCACAAGGTCTTAACGTCCTAAAAGCTTTCAATGATGAGTCCATCCCCATAAAATCCCAATAAGAAATATCATAGTCAATTGATCCAGACACTAATCTTGATCCAGCAGGATCAACTCCAATGGCACTCACTGCTTTAGTTCCATGTTGTAAGGGTATTTCTTGAGATATTGGCAAACGATCCTCAATTGTCTACACAAAAGGAATTAAAGTAATAAACAATCATAGGTGACTGCAAGTTTAAACTGAGGTTAGGGCTAAGTTGTTGAGCTTCTTTGGAAAAAATACCTGTAACCTGGCTAAAAATTGAACAAAGTTGGTAATTTTGGCAATTATTTGGCAAATTTGGAATCAAATAAAACTGCATTCTTTCCTCTTTCAAATACTTAGATTTCCTTAACTTATCCTACCTGTAAAAGGGTCAGCAGTGCCACTCTCTAAAGACAGTCTCTCTTGAACCATATATACGATGTTAACTTGGATTAATTTTAGTGCTAACTATGACAGTCTCATACTATAAGAACTGGAGGTCAGGTCAATACTCCATGCGTTTAAGCATAATTTTTAAAGCTCATTTAGAATTTACATTCCCCAAATGGTACTTGAGCCTTACTGGAAAATTCAATGATCAGTTTTCGTCGATCCCAAACCGAGCCCTGCAGAAAAGATTATACCCTCGGGTTGCATATCGGTCACAAGGGGGTGACTAACTGACACACAGGGATGTTTTTGCCTGGCTCTTATAATCCGGAATAAAATCAAACAGTGCGTGGTAACGAACTGCAGATAAGGAGCGACTCGGCTCAACAGTAACCGCCTATTTATTTCCCAAAGTTATCTAATCACAATTTTTAGATAGCCAAAAAATTCAATGATCAGTTTTCGTCGATCCCAAACCGAGCCCTGCAGAAAAGATTATACCCTCGGGTTGCATATCGGTCACAAGGGGATGACTAACTGACACACAGGGATGTTTTTGCCCGGCTCTTATAATCCGGAATAAAATCAAACAGTGCGTGGTAACGAACTGTAGATAAGGAGCGACTCGGCTCAATAGTAACCGAAACTCTAAAAACGGAATTTTGATATCAATAGATACATCAAAAGAATCAGCTTGTCATGCTGATTCCAAAAATATATACAAGATTCATCAAGTTTGGTGTTACCCATCAAAAGTTAGAAGCCTGAGAAAATTTGCCTGATTTTTGAAGCAGGGGGGAAATACCCCCTAAAATTCAAGGAGTCTTGATGAAAATCACACCATCGGATTTAGCGTATCAGAGAATCCTACTATAGAAGTTTCAAGCTCCTATATACAAAAATGTGGAATTTTGTTAGTTTTTATTAGTTAGTTTTTTTTTTAGGGATGATCATATTGAAATAATGGTCCTAGAAGATCGGGAGAGGGCGCATTCGAACGGAAACCGAAAGTTCTAGTGCCCTTTATAAATGACAAGAAAGATTGGAGGACAACTGGCCCCACGCCTATTTATTTCCCAAAGTTATCTAATCACAATTTTTAGATAGCCATTTTCTTCGGTGTAGTAGAAAGATCAAATAATTATGTCTTTAGGAGTAAAATGACCCCCCTCCCAAAGTCCGTAGTGAGAGGCCTGTGAGTTATGAAGTTTGCTCATTGTTCTCGTATAATATGTGTTATTGGGAAGTATACAGACCTTTTTCGGGGGTGGGGAATTTGTGCTTGGGGTGGGTTTCCATTGGGAGAATCTGCCTTGGGGAGGAAAATTCCGGGGGGGGATTTTACAAGGAAAATTTCACACTGGGGGGGGGGATTTGACAGAATTCCTATACAAAATTCTTGTTACTTGTCTTACATTATCTTTGCCAACTCAATTTTGCATGTGGAGATATTCCGAGGGAATTATCTTGGGGCTATTTTCCGCGTGTTTTGATTTCCGGAAAAATTTCTACGGGAGGGGGCATTTCTGGAGTGATCAAGAAAACGATTAGAGATTAAAGTCTTTTTAAAATGAAAGTGTGCTAAGAATAATTTTTCAGGCTGAATTTTTCGCAAGAAATTTTACAGGGATGGGGGATTTTCAGCGAAGATGGAACTATCTTGAGGGAACTTGACGGGGGGGGGTTACTTTATGTTGGATGAAATTTTCACGGGGAAGTTTCCCGCGAGGGGGGTATGTTTCATGGAGGCCGAGCCAAATTTACCTGTATTATTTGAAAAATGATCAGAAATTAAAGAAAAAAACATGTTTTATTAACTGAAAGTAAGGATTTTGATGAAAGGTTGCCCCCTCCTCAGTACCTTGCTCTTTAGGCTAAAGTTTAAATGATTATCCCAATTTTTTAAGAATGGCTACTGAAACACAGGGGCCGTTTAATTAGAATAGGAAGCTTTGTTAAAAGTGTTAAAAGCTTTAGCATTAAAAGCAAGGTATTGAGGAGGGGAAAGCCCTTCATATACGGAATAATTAATATGCAAATTTCGTTTTAATTTTTCATGTACGGGGAGCCTGACTGTAATTTTGTCTCGAGTAGTTTGTTGTTTTGGTAGACTTCGAAGTGCAAATTTGGTATTTTTTATGCTGTGAGAGTTATTGTGCAGATATAGCCTCTATTCATTTGTCATGTCCCATTTGGTAGTTCATTATTTTTGACGTCATTATGCGCTACCAAAGACTTTGGGAAAGTCGATTTGTTAGCCGTGGATTTCTTCACATTGTCATATGAAACATTTGATTTAGAAAATCTGAATAAGGCTCACTCAACCTCAAGTCATGAGAAGGACCGCTCTTTTTAAGTGTCGAACAAAACCAGATAATACCCATCGGCTCTTTGCCCCCATCATGTGCTCATACATATGGCCCAGGCAATTTCAGGGCTCCGCGTGCCGCTTCATAAAAACGCAAGTATAGCCTTTTCAATCAAAATGCTTGAACCCTAAAAAATTTGCTCCAAAGGGCAACATAATGCGTGAAGAAAATTCTAATATATGAATTTTAGCAAAGACTACTTGCAGCCCGACTGCTCCTATGAGTAGGCCTACTGTTTCTAGGAATATTCTTAAGACTGGACCATTTATGGTCCATACCGATACGTATTTACTCATGCTGATACTCATTTGAGGAATCAGGTGCAGCAGGGGACTTACCACAACATTTCAATAAATGGTCCGTTACAGCTACTCATGACGAATCAGATTGGACAGAAGCCACACGCCCTCCCCCCATCCTGTGTTCTTATAGCCCCAGGCAACAACACGGCTAGATACGGTATTGGACCAAAATTTAAAGACAGCCATTTTAATCAAAGTGTTTGAAACCCTAAAAAATATGCTTCTAGAGACAAAATAATGCATGGCTTAAGGCTCTGCCGCATTACATGTGGCGTAGAGAGCGTAGCAACTTTGCTGCTCCAGCTGGAGCTATCTGCTGCTATGAGGGGGACCTCGTCAGCAGCAATATCGGTCATGTTGAGAAACTTCTGTAAGCTGTCCTTCCACCTGGTCCCAGGTCAACCCCTCAGACGCGACCATCCATGGGATGTGGGTTCAAAGTCATATATGATTCTAGCAGGAGCAGCCGGTGGCATCTGAAGGAGATGACCAAACAATCTGAGAGTCTGCTGGGCAATTTGAGTTGAGAATGGAACTTGGTGAGTAAGGGCAAGGAGCCTGCCATTGCTCATAAAATTGTCCCATCGGAATCCCTCGTTTCGACGGAGTTGTTTCGTCTGACAGGCGTCTACCGTCCTCAAGATAGTGGATTTCAAGGGACATGTTTCAGCCGTCTAGAGTAGGACTGAGCTCAGGGATGAGTTATATATGCGCATTTTCGTGAGCCTAGAAATACAGGGCGATCTCCAAATGGCGTAGTCTTCCGAAGACAGGGGAAGCTTTCACAATTCGGCTGCCCAATTCCAGGCCCATAGAGCCATAATTAGAAACCACGGAGCAAAGATAGGTGAAGTTTGTAACAACTTCAACGTGGGCTCCACAAACAGTAATGATTCTGGGGGCCCAACTGGGCCTGACGCTTGGAATGCCATTATTTATGTTTTTTGCCAATTTACTTTAAGCCCAACTTTTGCAGCTTCTTCTTGCAGGACCTTCTGAGCATCCATTAGTTGTTGTATCGAGTCGGTAACGAGCGCAAGGTCATCTGCGTAGTCGACCTTGGTCAGTACTCGATTTTCAATATGGAAGCCAAATGGCAATCGACTGGTTGTTCGAGTCAGAACAGAGTCTATGACACAATTAAACAATTCTGGGACGACAGCACACCCTTGTCATACACCAGTTTTGATGGTAAATGACATGCTCCGCTTCCCATTCAGTTGGATACAGCTCTAGGTTTCCTCGTTAGCTTTTCAAGGAGTAGACAATCTTTGGCTGACAGTTCAAGAGAGCAGACTATAAGCCATAGAGATTTACGGTCGACCGAATTAAAGGCAGCCTTAAAGTTCACAAAGGCTATATAAAGCTTTTCTACGGAATGATTTTGTCTTTTGCACCAACTGCCGCACTGTAAAAATCTTTTTAACAGTAGAACTCTTGGGCATAAGTTCGGCCTGTGGGATTCGCCTCTGTATTTGCAGAAATTCCTACAGCAATCAAGCAGATCATTGCTGAGTGATCAAGAGCTTTCCAGGTACTGAGAGAAGAGTAATTCCTCTGTAGTTTGAGCATATACTCTTGCTTTTCTTCTTTCTCCACAAAGGTAGGATGATGCCCGCACGCCAGTCCTTCGGAACTCATTCTGTGTTCTACACAAGAAAGAAGAGTATCTGAAGTATGGGAGAAATTTTAATGAAAAAATTTCAACAGTGACTACTCCCAGTCCTCTAAGACTGTTGTTTAGACAAGTGATGCCCCTACAAAAGTTTTTGGTTTGACACTATTTCCCAAATAACCTCTTCTAACACAGCTCATGCTCCAACCGCAACTATTCACTTCAACTCATACCATGACTACGTGTATCATCACTTGGCCTTTCACTCAGGGTACTTATGTACCAGGTGTGGTACTTTCCGAGGCTAATGTTATGTTATGGAACTTTCTGATAAAATCCCAATGCTCTTTTGTGGCATGGTACTTTTTTCTGGCTAGGTCAACATAGAACATTACTGAAAAAGAAACATTCTTAAATCTATTTTTTGATTATATTAGCAGCATATCATGATTATCTATGATAACAAAGAACTTGATACCTTGCAAAGTTTGTGAGCACTCACAAAAGTTGCATGAGCCTAGCTTTTGAAGTAACTTGGAAAATTTTGATCAAGGTTATTACAGAAAACAACGTATTTTGTTTTTAATTGTTCTTTCATTTGTCCTATTGTATCCACCACGAAACCAGAACAAATGTCTCCATATCGATTATTGAGCTACATTAAAATGAAACATAGTAGATACTTATTTCTTGAAGACAACTGTTGGTCCTTATTTTGTTCTCACTTCCATTTGAGAATATGGTGTCTTTTAGGGCAAAAACAGAACATTTTTCCCACTTTTAGGAAACACAATTTTAGGGAATGCTGTTTTTCCCACTTTTAGGAATCCTGCTCACCATTACTCCAATCCAGACAACTCTAGTCCCTACTATTTACTATGATGGGTATGAGAAATAAAAATTTTTAGTTAATTTTTAACAATCAGTTCAGTTCTACTAGTCTGATATGCATACAGTTTTCATCAATGTTTCCTTTCTTTTATACCCATTCCTTTCAAGAGTATATGGAAAATAATTGGATAAACAAAACTTTTAATTCAAGAAATCTATTTAATTTCTAATCCAATTAAATAAATTTAATTTTACACCAATCTATTTAATTTTAAGATTTTATAACCAGTTCTGAGTCATTTTTACTAGTGGAGAACAAAGAAATTAAATTTCTTTGTTTAAGGATTGAACGACAATTGAACCCATAATAAATATTTGAAGACCCAATCTAGATCAGTTAGTTATAAGACAGAGAGGAATGACCTAAGTGTTATAACATTTCAAGCTTTAGAATCAAGGCCTCGAAATACTTTACACCAATCTATTTAATTTTAAGATTTTATAACCTGGTTAGATTTTATAACCAGTTCTGGGTCATTTTTACTAGTGGAGAACTTCATAAGTTAGTAGAACTTAGGCAGCATTGAAATTTGGTCAAGAACTTCTTTCAATTTTGGCCAGATTTCACAAAATTCGCTAATCTCTTATTTAAAAATCCTATTATAGCAACAATTAGCAACTATTTATTAGCATTTATTAACTATTAGCAACTAATATATTTATTATATTATATAACTATAGTTATGTTATATAACTATAGTTATAATATATAACTATTAGCAACTAATTATACTCATTAAACTTATAGCAACTATTTTCCAGCTGTGCAGTGTCCTTGCAAATCCTAAAAGGGAATAAAATGCGCAAAATAAACTTTAAAACTAAGCTAAGAGATAGACTAAATGGTTAGAACAAGTGCGATTAGAGTGAATTCTTGTCTGTCTTTCCGTTGTACATCTTTAGTACTTAGTACATTTCTTTCTTCCTTTTTTACGCACACTCTTTCTTCCTTTTTTAAGTGCTTTTTTTGCTCAGTTGTGTTTTTTTTTCTTATGTGGAAAATACATTCAGTTTTGTAAAAGAAAAGAAAAAAATTATATTACACACCTTAAAGGAATTTTAGAATCTTGAAAAAAACTATCTTGAGATTGTCAGAAAGAAATGTTGTGTTCTACTCATTCCACATTCCTCCATGTTTCTTGGCTTATCAAAGAGTTGAATTTAGACTGGTGAGTTTATTTCTGCATGTTGTTTATCGTTTCTTTTACTTTTTTGAAGGATTCTTTTACTTATTTGGTTTATTTTGAGAAAGGTATAACTTCTAGCATTTGCTTATTTTTTCAAAAATACATATTTTCCAACGAAAACTTTGAATAAGCAATAAAAAGAATATACAAAAAATGAATAAAATTTTGATTTAAGCTGCAGCTCCTACTAGAGATCTGTTTTAAATTACTACCTCTTTGTCTTCTTCTTCTTCAGAAGAAGCTTCATCTTCTACTCTGCTAAGTCCACTGGCAGCTGAAAAGCCAGGAGGCAGTGGAGGACCTATTTCAGCTTCAGGTAACTCGGCTTCTTCTACTTTAAAGCCAGGGGGAAAGGGGGGTCCAATGTATTCTCCTTCTTCATCATTATCATTTTCTAAGTTTTCTTTCTCAGTCGTTTTCATTTCGGCAATTGACTCACGAGCTTGAGTAACAAGCTCATCAATGTCAAACTGTTTAGCCTTTTTATCCAAAGAAAAAGAGCTTGATGGAGTTTCTTCTTTTTTAGACTCTGAAGGAGTTTCTACCTCAGATTTTCCAAATGAACCAAACCCTAGACCGTCAGATGCGACTGTTGAACTTGAATGCTCTTTTTCAGGCTCTGTTTCATCATTCTCCAATTTTGGCAAGGATATTTTGCCAAATTGAATTGGCTTCCCTTTTTTCAACATTTCCTACAAAATTAAAATTAAGTACTTGATGAAAAAATTACTACACTGAGAATGCTTTGTAAATAGCTATCACTTACTGGCATCAAAAAATCCACAAAAAGGTGAGGGGGTCAAGAATTTTTTTTGAAAAGATAAAAAAAAAAAAAAAGAAAAAAAACAGAACAACATATAGCAAACATACCTAAGAAACCTGGTAAAATACTTTGTTGAACAGTTTTTTTTTTAAAATCAGAGGATTGTGCTCCACTATTTTAAAAATCCCATATTTGTGATTTCACACATTTGAAAAATCATATTCTCTGTTCTCGAAAGATTTAATGATAAATCATTCATTTGCAAAAACTAGACAATTGAGTTAAAGTGGTCTCCATGAATAGCGAATAAACCATCTACCATATATGAAAAGTATCAAAAACTTTTGAAAAACCCAAAAAATTTCCCATGTCATGAGTCCAAAATCTAAAAATTCCCTCTTTATAATAACATGATATACCGCATGTAGAATGACCTTTTCGAAAACCATACTTGTTAGATGGTAAAATTCCATTTTGATTCATAAATATTGTCACCGCCACTGCAAACTGATATCACTAGTATTAGGCCTACAATCCTCATTCAGCATACAACATATTTTAGGGACCCCATGATATTCTTTGACCAGCTATAAAAGGTTGGTAACTCTTCAAGAAGTTAAATATTTCTTTGATGGCTACCAGCACCTTTTCGATGACTTATGCAGGGTCACAAACCATATATTAGGTTTGGAGGTCATGGTGTAGGCTATGTACTTAAATGGTTCATAATGTGAAATATGTACTTAAATAGTTCTTTAGTTTCCAATACATTAATTGTGCTTAAATGCGAGCAGTACTTGAAATACGGCATTTAATCTCAAGTCCAATGATTATTTTTTTAACCCTTTTTTTAAACTAACATTTGCTCCTATAACAACGGCTACCATGCAAATAGCAGCTTTTTTAGGGGGAGGAGGAGCAAATTTGAAGAAAAACATGAAATAGGAGTAAAACAAATAGACGAAATCTCAAATAGAATACCAAATAGATATTTAAATCAAAGGCAGCGCAAGAGTGCTGCTTAAGGAAAGACCGATGTTGGCACAATGTATTATTTATATAGGGGGAGGAGGAGCATATTATTTATATATAGGGGGAGGAGGAGCAAATTTGAAGAAAAACATTAAATAGGAGTAAAACAAATAGACGAAAACTCAAATAGAATACCAAATAGATATTTAAATCAAAGGCAGCGCAATATTGCTGCTTAAGTAAAGAACGATGTTGGCACAATGTATTATTTATATAGGGGGAGGAGGAGCATATTATTTATATATAGGGGGAGGCGGAGCGAATTTGAAGAAAAACATGAAATAGGAGTAAAACAAATAGACGAAAACTCAAATAGAATACCAAATATATATTTAAATCAAAGGCAGCGCAATAGTGCTGCTTAAGTAAAGAACGATGTTGGCACAATGTATTATTTATATAGGGGGAGGAGGAGCATATTATTTATATATAGGGGGAGGAGGAGCGAATTTGAAGAAAAACATGAAATAGGAGTAAAACAAATAGACGAAATCTCAAATAGAATAACAAATATATATTTAAATCAAAGGAAGCGCAATAGTGCTGCTTAAGTAAAGAACGATGTTGGCACAATGTATTATTTATATAGGGGGAGGAGGAGCATAATATTGAGAGAGAGGGGGAGGCGGAGCGAATTTGAAGAAAAACATGAAATAGGAGTAAAACAAATAGACGAAATCTCAAATAGAATACCAAATAGATATTTAAATCAAAGGCAGCGCAATAGTGCTGCTTAAGTAAAGAACGATGTTGGCACAATGTATTATTTATATAGGGGGAGGAGGAGCATATTATTTATATATAGGGGGAGGAGGAGCGAAATTGAATAAAAACATGAAATATGAGTAAAACAAATAGACGAAATCTCAAATAGAATACCAAATAGATATTTAAATCAAACGCAGCGCAATAGTGCTGCTTAAGTAAAGAACGATGTTGGCACAATGTTTTATTTATATAGGGGGAGGAGGAGCATATTATTTATATATAGGGGGAGGAGGAGCGAATTTGAAGAAAAACATGAAATAGGAGTAAAACAAATAGACAAAATCTCAAATAGAATACCAAATAGATATTTAAATCAAAGGCAGCGCAATAGTGCTGCTTAAGTAAAGAACGATGTTGGCACATTGTATTATTTATATAGGGGGAGGAGGAGAATATTATTTATATATAGGGGGAGGAGGAGCGAATTTGAAGAAAAACATGAAATAGGAGTAAAACAAATAGACAAAATCTCAAATAGAATACCAAATAGATATTTAAATCAAAGGCAGCGCAATAGTGCTGCTTAAGTAAAGAACGATGTTGGCACAATGTATTATTTATATAGGGGGAGGAGCAGCATATTATTTATATATAGGGGGCGGCGGAGCGAATTTGAAGAAAAACATGAAATAGGAGTAAAACAAATAGACGAAATCTCAAATAGAATACCAAATAGATATTTAAATCAAAGGCAGCGCAATAGTGCTGCTTAAGTAAAGAACGATGTTAGCACAATGTATTATTTATATAGGGGGAGGAGGAGCATATTAGTTATATATAGGGGGAGGAGGAGCGAATTTGAAGAAAAACATGAAATAGTAGTAAAACAAATAGACAAAATCTCAAATAGAATACCAACTAGATATTTAAATCAAAGGCAGCGCAATAGTGCTGCTTAAGTAAAGAACGATGTTGGCACAATGTATTATTTATATAGGGGGAGGAGGAGCATATTATTTATAGATAGGGGGAGGAGGAGCGAATTTGAAGAAAAACATGAAATAGGAGTAAAACAAATAGACGAAATCTCAAATAGAATACCAAATAGATATTTAAATCAAAGGCAGCGCAATAGTGCTGCTTAAGTAAAGAACGATGTTGGCACAATGTATTATTTATATCGGGGGAGGAGGAGCAAATTATTTATATCTAGGGGGAGGAGGAGCGAATTTGAAGAAAAACATGAAATAGGAGTAAAACAAATAGACGAAATCTCAAATAGAATACCAAATAGATATTTAAATCAAAGGCAGCGCAATAGTGCTGCTTAAGTAAAGAACGATGTTGGCACAATGTATTATTTATATAGGGGGAGGGAGGAGCATATTATTTATATATAGGGGAGGAGGAGCGAATTTGAAGAAAAACATGAAATAGGAGTAAAACAAATAGACGAAATCTCAAATAGAATACCAAATAGATATTTAAATCAAAGGCAGCGCAATAGTGCTGCTTAAGTAAAGAACGATGTTGGCACAATGTATTATTTATATAGGGGGAGGAGGAGCATATTATTTATATATAGGGGGAGGAGGAGCGAATTTGAAGAAAAACATGAAATAGGAGTAAAACAAATAGACGAAATCTCAAATAGAATACCAAATAGATATTTAAATCAAAGGCAGCGCAATAGTGCTGCTTAAGTAAAGAACGATGTTGGCACAATGTATTATTTATATAGGGGGAGGAGGAGCATATTATTTATATATAGGGGGAGGAGGAGCGAATGTGAAGAAAAACATGAAATAGGAGTAAAACAAATAGACAAAATCTCAAATAGAATACCAAATAGATATTTAAATCAAAGGCAGCGCAATAGTGCTGCTTAAGTAAAGAACGATGTTGGCACAATGTATTATTTATATAGGGGGAGGAGGAGCATATTATTTATATATAGGGGGAGGAGGAGCGAATTTGAACAAAAACATGAAATAGGAGTAAAACAAATACACGAAATCTCAAATAGAATACCAAATAGATATTTAAATCAAAGGCAGCGCAATAGTGCTGCTTAAGTAAAGAACGATGTTGGCACAATGTATTATTTATATAGGGGGGGAGGAGGAGCATATTATTTATATATAGGGGGAGGAGGAGCGAATTTGAAGAAAAACATGAAATAGGAGTAAAACAAATAGACGAAATCTCAAATAGAATACCAAATAGATATTTAAATCAAAGGCTGCGCAATAGTGCTTCTTAAGTAAATAACGATTTTGTCACAATGTTGTATTTATAGAGGGGGGGAGGAGGAGCATATTATTTATATATAGGGGGAGGAGGAGCGAATTTGAATAAAAACATGAAATAGGAGTAAAACAAATAGACGAAATCTCAAATAGAATACCAAATAGATCTTTAAATCAAAGGCAGCGCAATAGTGCTGCTTAAGTAAAGAACGATGTTGGCACAATGTATTATTTATATAGGGGGGGAGGAGGAGCATATTATTTATATATAGGGGGAGGAGGAGCGAATTTGAAGAAAAACATGAAATAGGAGTAAAACAAATAGACGAAATCTCAAATAGAATACCAAATAGATATTTAAATCAAAGGCAGCGCAATAGTGCTGCTTAAGTAAAGAACGATGTTGGCACAATGTATTATTTATATAGGGGGAGGAGGAGCATATTATTTATATATAGGGGGAGGAGGAGCGAATTTGAAGAAAAACATGAAATAGGAGTAAAACAAATAGACGAAATCTCAAATAGAATACCAAATAGATATTTAAATCAAAGGCAGCGCAATAGTGCTGCTTAAGTAAAGAACGATGTTGGCACAATGTATTATTTATATAGGGGGAGGAGGAGCATATTATTTATATATAGGGGGAGGAGGAGCGAATTTGAAGAAAAACATGAAATAGGAGTAAAACAAATAGACGAAATCTCAAATAGAATACAAAATATATATTTAAATCAAAGTCAGCGCAATAGTGCTGCTTAAGTAAAGAACGATGTTGGCACAATGTTTTATTTTTATAGGGGGGGGAGGAGGAGCATAGTATGTATATAGAGGGGGCGGAGGAGCGAATTTGAAGAAAAACATGAAATAGGAGTAAAACAAATAGACAAAATCTCAAATAGAATACCAAATAGATATTTAAATCAAAGGCAGCGCAATAGTGCTGCTTAAGTAAAGAACGATGTTGGCACAATGTATTATTTATATAGGGGGAGGAGGAGCATATTATTTATATATAGGGGGAGGAGGAGCGACTTTGAAGAAAAACATGAAATAGGAGTAAAACAAATAGACGAAATCTCAAATAGAACACCAAATAGATATTTAAATCAAAGGCAGCGCAATAGTGCTGCTTAAGTAAAGAACGATGTTGGCACAATGTATTATTTATATAGGGGGGAGGAGCATATTATTTATATATAGGGGGAGGAGGAGCGAATTTGAAGAAAAACATGAAATAGGAGTAAAACAAATAGACGAAATCTCAAATAGAACACCAAATATATATTTAAATCAAAGGCAGCGCAATAGTGCTGCTTAAGTAAAGAACGATGTTGGCACAATGTTTTTTTTATATAGGGGGGGGGGAGGAGCATATTATTTATATATAGGGGGAGGAGGAGCGAATTTGAAGAAAAACATGAAATAGGAGTAAAACAAATAGACGAAATCTCAAATAGAATACCAAATAGATATTTAAATCAAAGGCAGCGCAATAGTGCTGCTTAAGTAAAGAACGATGTTGGCACAATGTTTTATTTATATAGGGGGGGAGGAGGAGCATATTATTTATATATAGGGGGAGGAGGAGCGAATTTGAAGAAAAACATGAAATAGGAGTAAAACAAATAGACGAAATCTCAAATAGAATACCAAATAGATATTTAAATCAAAGGCAGCGCAATAGTGCTGCTTAAGTAAAGAACGATGTTGGCACAATGTATTATTTATATAGGGGGCGGAGGAGCATATTATTTATATATAGGGGGAGGAGGAGCGAATTTGAAGAAAAACATGAAATAGGAGTAAAACAAATAGACGAAATCTCAAATAGAATACCAAATACATATTTAAATCAAAGGCAGCGCAATAGTGCTGCTTAAGTAAAGAACGATGTTGGCACAATGTATTATTTATATAGGGGGGGAGGAGCATATTATATATATATAGGGGGAGGAGGAGCGAATTTGAAGAAAAACATGAAATAGGAGTAAAACAAATAGACGAAATCTCAAATAGAATACCAAATAGATATTTAAATCAAAGGCAGCGCAATAGTGCTGCCTCAGTAAAGAACGATGTTGGCACAATGTATTATTTATATAGGGGGGGGGGGGAGCATATTATTTATATATAGGGGAAGGAGGAGCGAATTTGAAGAAAAACATGAAATAGGAGTAAAACAAATAGACGAAATCTCAAATAGAATACCAAATAGATATTTAAATCAAAGGCAGCGCAATAGTGCTGCATCAGTAAAGAACGATGTTGGCACAATGTATTATTTATTTAGGGGGGGGGAGGAGCATATTATTTATATATAGGGGGAGGAGGAGCGAATTTGAAGAAAAAAATGAAATAGGAGTAAAACAAATAGACGAAATCTCAAATAGAATACCAAAAAGATATTTAAATCAAAGGCAGCGCAATAGTGCTGCTTAAGTAAAGAACGATGTTGGCACAATGTATTATTTATATAGGGGGGGAGGCGGAGCATATTATTTATATATAGGGGGAGGAGGAGCGAATTTGAAGAAAAACATGAAATAGGAGTAAAACAAATAGACGAAATCTCAAATAGAATACCAAATAGATATTTAAATCAAAGGCAGCGCAATAGTGCTGCTAAAGTAAAGAACGATGTTGGCACAATGTATTATTTATATAGGGGGGGGGGAGGAGCATATTATTGATATATATGGGGAGGAGGTGCGAATTTGAAGAAAAACATGAAATAGGAGTAAAACAAATAGACGAAATCTCAAATAGAATACCAAATAGATATTTAAATCAAAGGCAGCGCAATAGTGCTGTCTAAGTAAAGAACGATGTTGGCACAATGTATTATTTATATAGGGGGGGGGGAGGAGCATATTATTTCTATATAGGGGGAGGAGGAGCGAATTTGAAGAAAAACATGAAATAGGAGTAAAAAAAATAGACGAAATCTCAAAAAGAATACAAAATAGATATTTAAATCAAAGGCAGCGCAATAGTGCTTCTTAAGTAAAGAACGATGTTGGCACACTGTATTATTTATATAGGGGGAGGAGGAGCATATTATTTATATATAGGGGGAGGAGGAGCGAATTTGAAGAAAAACATGAAATAGGAGTAAAACAAATAGACGAAATCTCAAATAGAATACCAAATAGATATTTAAATCAAAGGCAGCGCAATAGTGCTGCTTAAGTAAAGAACGATGTTGGCACAATGTATTATTTATATAGGGGAGGAGGAGCATATTATTTATATATAGGGGGAGGAGGAGCAAATTTGAAGAAAAACATGAAATAGGAGTAAAACAAATAGACGAAATCTCAAATAGAATACCAAATAGATATTTAAATCAAAGGCAGCGCAATAGTGCTGCCTCAGTAAAGAACGATGTTGGCACAATGTATTATTTATATAGGGGGGGAGGAGGAGCAGAGTATTTATATATAGGGGGAGGAGGAGCGAATTTGAAGAAAAACATGAAATAGGAGTAAAACAAATAGACGAAATCTCAAATAGAATACCAAATAGATATTTAAATCAAAGGCAGCGCAATAGTGCTGCTTAAGTAAAGAACGATGTTGGCACAATTTATTATTTATATAGGGGGGGGGGAGGAGCATATTATTTATATATAGGGGAGGAGGAGCGAATTTGAAGAAAAACATGAAATAGGAGTAAAACAAATAGACGAAATCTCAAATAGAATACCAAATATATATTTAAATCAAAGGCAGCGCAATAGTGCTGCTTAAGTAAAGAACGATGTTGGCACCATGTATTATTTATATAGGGGGGGGGGGAGGAGCATATTATAGTAATCTCTGGGGCGGAGGTGCGACTTTGAATAAAAAAATGAAATAGTAGTAAAACAAATAGACAAAATCTCAAATAGAATACCAAAAAGATATTTAAATCAAAGGCAGCGCAATAGTGCTGCTTAAGTAAAGAACGATGTTGGCACAATGTATTATTTATATAGGGGGGAGGAGGGCATATTATTTATATATAGGGGAGGAGGAGCGAATTTGAAGAAAAACATGAAATAGGAGTAAAACAAATAGACGAAATCTCAAATAGAATACCAAATAGATATTTAAATCAAAGGCAGCGCAATAGTGCTGCTTAAGTAAAGAACGATGTTGGCACAATGTATTATTTATATAGGGGGGGAGGAGGAGCATATTATTTATATATAGGGGGAGGAGGAGCGAATTTGAAGAAAAACATGAAATAGGAGTAAAACAAATAGACGAAAACTCAAATAGAATACCAAATAGATATTTAAATCAAAGGCAGCGCAATAGTGCTGCTTAAGTAAAGAACGATGTTGGCACAATGTATTATTTATATAGGGGGAGGAGGAGCATATTATTTATATATAGGGGGAGGAGGAGCGAATTTGAAGAAAAACATGAAATAGGAGTAAAACAAATTGACAGCTCTTAAAATCTTAACACAAGACCAGTCCCTATATATACACCATGTATTTCTTTGAGCATAGTCACCAATGCAATGATACTACTAAATCGGGCAAAACCTCAAAATAAAGTAAGAAAAAATATACATAATAAGAAGTGGACATTAGACCTAAAAGTAAACAAGGTGTAACATGAAGACAATGGCAAAGACAATTTCGCCATTGCTTGGAAAGGGTCTCTTTTATTTAAGTGTTTGTTTTTTAAGGTTTGTCTTTTTGTATTGTCCAGTGGACTTTGTCATCTGTATCTTACTCAATTTATCGGTATATATGGACCTTGTATCTGTATATACCTAATTCTTAATCCTGCAGCAGAGGTTTTTACTGAAATGTTTGTATTATGTTCTTCTTATGTTGTTTTACTGGCTGTTATTATCCTTGTCGTTTCCTTTTTTGCGATTTTTTGTTCATTTTGTTTCAGATTTCCTTCCTTGAATTAAGTTTTATTTCAGTTAAATTAGTTATTCTGAATAGAAAACTTTTAAACTTTTTGCTCATTTCTCAAAAAAAATATTTACAAAAATTAAGAGTGAACCTCTTAATCTTGGTGGCCTTGATGTTGCAGCTTAGACTAGCCTACTGATTCATGAGGCCCCATTACAGTAAAAGTTATTTAAAATAAAATCAACCAAATTAAGAAATGGACAAATATAATATGGAATCTACAGGATGTGGCCAAACAATGGTCACATAATCCATGGAAAATGAGTGGTTTCTATCTAAACTAATTTTTTGCTTTAAGCCAAGTCACCAATGCAATGATACTAATAAATTGTGTAAAAACTCAAAATAAAGCAAAAATATGTATAGGTTAATATGGAGTGACATAAAAAGTGAACAAGATGTAAAATGTCCACCATTTGTTAAAAATGTACTTAATTTGTTTTAATCTTGAATATCTGTATTGCAATTTTAGTCTCAAGAAACGTAAGAGGAAGAAAAAAGCTCTAAAGCTGCTTATCCATAACTGTAGGATAACAAGCTTTTCTATTTTGCGGATATTAGAGTTCAAAAGGCATAAGCAAAGATACAATTCAAAATCCTTTATTTTGTTTTATTTTCAAACAGCTGCCTAATATTCTTACAGTCCATTTTGTTCAGTTATAAATATAATATCACAATACAAAATTAACAAAAGATTTTCAAAGTTAATTTGTTCTATTTTTACACCACCAAACTCGTTTTTTAAGTCTAGAATTTTATGGATCTAAAACTTACTAGTTTTCTTTTACATTCTCCTTAATTTGAGCTTGAAATTGCATCTTGAATGAAACAATTGTAAGTGTTAATTTGTCACTATTTTTTTTAATAAAAAGCTAAGCATAGCTGGGTTATTTACTGCTTAGCAGCATATATGCTGCTTAGAACAAATTAATCATTTGAAGAATCAATTTAATGTTAATTTTGTATTGATGATATTATATTTATATACTTAGAACAAAAATGGATTGTAAGGATATTAGGCAGCTGTTTGAAAATAAAACAAAATAAAGGATTTTGAATTGTATCTTTGTTTATGCCTTTTGAACACTAATATCCGCAAAATAAAAAAGCTGGACTAGAATATATCTAGTCCAGATTGATGCACAGGAAGCTGTTTCCAAAGGCATACCTCTGTCCCTTTGATTTTAAGAAAAATTCAAATTTTGATGAAAGGTAGAAAACTGCTTCTGCAAACCCATCTTACAAGGTAAAAAGAGCAAAATGCATAATACCTGAAGTGACAATCTTGCTTCAAATGGCATAAGAACTTATCTTCTGTATATTCCTAGCCACTCTGGTATAAGTGGTAATCATCAGGTTGATGAAATAACAAAAAATGCTATAAATATTGACCAGCCAAGTGGGAGACCAATCCCTTGACTTACTTACTTGACTTAAGGCTCCTGCCGAGGGTTCGGCGTACAGAACGATGAGACTAGGCACCTCCAGGTCTTCTTCTTCTTCTATTTAACAGCAAGCGGGCTTTTCAGTAAAACTATTTAGCCCTTTTCCTTTTGCTTCACTCTGTGGGCTACAGAGCTACTGGCTTGATTGCCTCATATTTATTATATACATTCAGATATCTTTCAGCAGATCTTTCGACTCTAGGAGTTCAAATATAAGATGATAGATGTCGATTTCTATGCTCTGTGTGCAGGTATAGTTGGCTAGGATCTTGGCTGATAGTGGGATTTTGTGGTGTTTAAAGTATTTTAACAGTTTAGAAAGCAAGGTATGTTGTGCAGACGTCAGTATATTACATTCAAATAGGCAATGGTCAATTGTTTCATTATTCATATTACAATGCCTGCAAAGAGGGGACAGGGGAATTGAACCACTTGAATTAGAAATCTTATATGAGAATGCAAGGAAATTTAGTCCATTTGTTCCAGAACGAATTCTATGATAAATTTTAGAAAGATACTTATTGGGAAAGGGGGAAAGGCTAGGATTATTTTTATTAAAATTAGTATCTGATAGTCTCCACCGGTAAATATCTCTAATGGGGATTGGTCTCCCACTTGGCTGGTCAATATTTATAGCATTTTTTGCTATTTCATCAACTTGATGATTACCACTTATGCCAGAGTGGCTAGGAACGTACTGAAAGTAAGTTTTTATGCCACTTGAAGCAAGATTATCAATAATACTGTGACAATGATAAGTGTCAATGTCCAACGTATATGAAGAGCTGAGGCCAGCAACTCAAGGTTTGATAAAGAGTCGGAGTAGATGATCATATTATTCGAATTTTCAATGAAAGATTGGTTTTGCTTAAGGTGTTCTAATGCCATGATTATGGCATTTAACTCAGCAGACATTATAGATAAATTATTAAATAACCTCTCGCCCATTGCAATTTTCAGGTGAGGAAGGAAAACACCACTTGCAACCTTCTCATTCATTTTTGACCCATCAACAAATATTTGGAAGTGATTTTTATAGGTAGTTGTATTAAGTTCTGCAAATTTTTTCTGGACAAAAGCAATTGGGGTTAAATCTTTATTCTATTTTGAAAATTCAGTATTTATTATGGGAAATGACCAATTCCATGGATGGGATTGGGGGAAAGTAGGTGCAATAGACTTTGCTGGTACAGGGAACTTCTTTTTAATATTGGCATACTCATCTGCAATACCTCTATACATGGCTGGATTTCTTAACCAATTATGTAATGTGTGTGAGCTATTTGATTCAATTTTTGTAAGATGTTTTATCAAGAGAAAGCTACGTCTCTCCCTTATTGCTGTTAATCCACTCTCCATAAGCAGAAACTTGGTGCTTGTGGGTTTCCTAAGACCAAATATGAGACGTATTATATCATTTTGTGTTGTTTCAATTTTTTGCATCTGGGTCTTTGCACATGCACCATAGACAATGAGCCCATAGTCAATATAGGGTCTTATTTGTGATTTATAAAACTGGAGTAAGGTTTTCTCCTTACAATCCCAGGGTGTGGAAAGAAGTCTTTTTAGTATATTTGCTTTTCTATAACATTTTTTTATTGTGTTTGAAATTTGGAGGTGGAAATTAAGTTTTTGGTCAAGCATGAGACCTAGGTAATTAATATTATTATATTCTGGAATAGTTTTTTTTATTTAGAGTTAGTTTTGCATTAACATGGTTTCGCTTCCGGTGAAATTCGATTATTTTTGACTTGGTGGGTGCAATGGGTAAATCTGAATGTTGAGAGAATTTTTCAAACTGGAAAAGTGACTTTTGTAGATTTGACTGTGCTATCTGAAAGGTGTTGCCAGATGACCATAGAACCAGACCATCAGCATATTGTAGATTCGTGTGGGGTAGGTTCATGTCCCAGAGATATAGGGCAAATAGGAGGCAACTGAGGACTGCTCCCTGAGGTAGGCCTTTGGATATTGTCTTTTGGGGTGAAGAGGCTGAACCAACACAAACAATGAAACTTCGCACTTATATGAAGGATTTAATAAAGGACATTAGCTTATGAGGTACTCCAATGTTTGCAAGTTTATTTAAAAGGATTTGGTGGTTCACATTGTCATATGCTCCTTCAAAATCTAGGAAAGCTGCTATTAGGATATTATTATTTGAGAAAGATTCATTTATTTCATTTGTTAGAAAAATGAAATCATCTGTTGAGGAGTGGTATTTCCTGAATCCAGTTTGAGTGTGTGTGATCATGTTATTTTTCTCAACAAACCAGAGGAGTCTGTGATAAATCATTTTCTCCATTATTTTCCCCATCACAGGTGTAATCATTATGGGCCTATAAGACTCAGGGTTATCTTTTGGTTTATTTTTCTTTAGGATTGGTAGGAGGGACGAACATTTCCATATGTTGAGGAACCTAGAAGATGCCCAAGCGTAATTATAACAATTTAGCAGTTCTTGTTTGTATGAAGGTGTGAGATTCTTTATCCATGTAGGATGTATATTGTCATAGCTGCTGCTAGTTTTGGACCTAATATGATGTATTGCATTATTCTGTTCCTGGATTGAAAATGGATTAGTTATGTACTCGGATCCTGGGCGTGGTTGGTAACTAGGGTTCATAGGAATTGTGGACAGTTTGCTTTGATTATTTGATGTTAGCTTATTAACAAAAAGAGTTGCAAATAGGTTAGCCTTTTCAATATCATTGTCATAATGGTTATTATTATGTATAAGTTCATACAGGAGTGGATTGGGAGAAGTCTTTTTCCCACATATGTGGCTTATGACTTTATGTATAATTGGCTCATGCGTTTCTCTGGAGAGATTATTTGCAAAATTATTCCAGTATTTATATTTAGCATCTATTATAGTCCTTTTTAGATTAGATTCTGCTTGTAATTTTTTTAAATATGTAATAGGTGTTGGTTTTTTTATGAATTCTGTCGTAGCTGCCTTTTTTATCCTCCATTTATTTAGGCACTCATTTGTCCACCATGCTTTAGGAATTTGTTTAGGGAATGTTTTCTTAGGTGTTGTCCTGGGGATAGCATGATTAGCTGTATTTATTAGTATGATGTAATGATGTAATGATGTCAACGCTTCAGCATGTGTGTCAACTGTTGTGTTAGAAATGCATGAACTTTGGGTGAAACTTGTAATTTCATCATTTAGCTTATTTTGGAAAATAGACCAATTTGCTTTAGTGTTGATATATTTGGAGGTATGAAATGAAGTTTCAGCAGGTTCATTTAGGGAGCAAACTATAGCAAAGTGGTCTGTACATAGACTATCAATTTTATTTATGTAAATTTTGTGCAAAAAATTTAAAGACACAATTTTTAGGTCAATTGTGGAGAATTTGCCACTTTTGGGGTTGAAATATGTATTCAGGTTTGGAGGGGTGGCAACAGCTAATTCATTTTTATTTGAAGTCATATGCTCAATAGATTTACCAGCTTTATTCGCTGGTTTATTCCCCCACAAAAGGCTGTGGGCATTGAAATCACCACAAATAATGATATTTTTTAACATATTAGAATTATTTATATAATTAAAGAAATCCTTGGCATCTGTAGTTTGGCCATTAGGGTTATAAAAGCTTATTATGTAGGTTTTTAAATTATTCAGCCAAACACTTATACCAATTACATCAACATCATTTTCAAAATCTGGAAATTTGATGCCACAAAATTTTATATTATTATTAACTAATAAAGCTACACCACCTCCTTTTCTCTCTGAAGATCTATCCTTTCTCAGGATAGTATATCCCAGAGACTTAATTTGTTGATTTTGGGTTAAATGAGTTTCATGGAGGCAAGCAATATTAATGGAATTATTATTCATAAATGATATTAGTTCATTTAGCTTATTTTCTGTGAGTGATCTTACATTCCATTGGAGTATTGATAAATGTTGTGTTGTTGATTTATTCTTCATATGACTGTGTATCAATGTTCAGCTTTGTTAAAAGTAAAGCAAGATCTTTTTTTGCTTGAATGAGCATATCATCTGGGATGTAGATTTTTGCCAATTCTGCAATAATTTTTGTTTTCTGTAGTTGATGTATGTTCATGGCCTGAACTGCATTACAGTTTAGAATGAATAAGCATATATTTGGGATTTGCATTTTTGGTAGTGCATCCTGTTTGTTGGTTAAGGGATTGATTCCTGGTAGTGTTTCTGGTTTGTTTCTTCTTGGGAGGGAGGGCCAGGCTGGCCTCATCTCACCGGAAAAGGAGGCTTGTTGGCTTGGTGATTCCTTCTGATCGGGATTTGAGCTAGGGGGCCTAGGAGATGGTGTTTTATATGGGGTGCTTGATGCATTGGGGGCATTTGACTTGGGGGTTTTGGTTGGTTTCATTACAGGCTTTATTTGGTATTGTTGGGCAGCATTTGCTTCCATTGCTGCAAAGGGGTATGGGATTGCCTTCTCTGTTGATATTTGGAGTGTTAGAGCTCTTTTCTTGTATGCAGAGCATAATGATTTATTTGTAGATTCATGTGGGCCTTTGCAATTGATGCATGTAGGCTAAGTGTTGTTGCAAGTTGTCAGCTCTTTAGGGTGGAAAGATTTACAATTACTACACTCTTGGAGAATTTCATTGCATTTGTTTGTCGTGTGTCCCAATTTGAAACACTTCTGACACTGAATAGGCTTAGGTTTGTATTCCTTGTGTGGTGTTGATTTGCCCAAATAGGAATAATTTTTCTGGGATATCAATTTTATTCTTTAGTGTGAATAAGAAAGATCTAGTAGTTTTTAGGCCATTAGAGTTAGGTTTTCCAAGTTGGGTAACATCCTCAACTGGGATTGTGTTTCCAGCCCTATCTGAGAGGCCTTCTTTTAACTCCTGAGTGGATATCTCTGGGGGACCATTATAGACTACTAGTTTTGTTGGTGATTGTTTTGGGTTCCAATTAGATTTAATAATGGGGGTATTCAGAAGGGATTTAAGGTTAATTATTGTATCTGCTGATTTCTGATCTTCTACAGCTATTAGCAGAGATCCATCACGGTTAATGTTAAGAGAGAACATTGATTTTAGCAATTTAAAAATTGCAACTCTTATTGCAGTGATCATTTTTATTTCACAGGGGGTAGTGGGAATAATTTTAAAGTAAATTACTAAGTTTTTGGAAGGAGATTCTTGGGCAGGGAGAGGGAAAATGCTTTTAATTGGGAAGATTTTTTTCTTTTTTTTAGGACTTCTAGAGAGGACCTCTTGAAACCCATTATCATCGTTTCTGGTTACAATGGCCCCTACACTTATCATTGTCCTATTTTCCGAATTGGAGCTATCATTAGAACTTTGAGATAGGATGCTTGACCAGCCAGGATGGGTATCTTTCACTATGACACTTTCACTGGAATTTGATTTGGGATCTGGCGGGACTTTTTTTTGGAGGACTTCTAATCATTGCCTATTGGAAAAAGCTATAAAACACAAAAATAAAACTAAAAACAAGAAGGAAGAATAGATGATATCAAACCGTCTGCACTATACTATGGGGAGGATAAACACCACAGTATAGCCCTGAGGAGGACTTGAGCAGAATTGGTTTGGTACAACTGCTGATTAGAAGAGATAATAATCACAAGAAAATATATTTCGATTTTCTTATAAGGTTGCTGTTGCTGATATCTTTCCTATTTATTTCATGTTTTCATTTTTGTTTTTTTTTATAAATTTGTCATGATAATACTCCAGGTTGACCTATCGCTTGCCAGAATCGCAGCTTCTTCCACCGGGATGTGGGCTTGGGTGAGGAATTCATCGGCTTTGTCTTTCCACCTAGTGGGTGGGCGTCCTCTGGGTCGCTTCCATCCGTGTGGGGTGGGTTCGAAGTCGAATGCGACCCGTACTGGGGCTTCGCGTGGAATGCGAAGGAGGTGGCCCTACCGCCGAACAGTACGCTGGGCGAGCTGCGTCGAGAAAGGAGTTTGAGCCGTACGTGACAGGAGTGTCTGGCTGCTAACGAAGTCATTCCAGTGAAGTCTTTCGATTCTTCGGAGATGTTTTGTCTGAGCGACATCGACGGCGCTGAGGATAGATTTTGCAGCTGGCCACGTCTCCGCTCCATACAGCAGGATGGTGCTGACTGACGCATTGTAAATGCGCATTTTGGTAAAGCGGCTTATGGTTGGCTTTCGCCAGATGCTGCAAAGCCTCCCAACAAGTGCTGAAACTTTGGCAATTCGATATGTAAGCTCTTTTGTGATCAAGCCATCATTCGACAGAATAGATCCCAGGTAAGTGAAGTCTTCAACCACATTTACTCGGTTGCTTCCGAAGATGACTTCCTTTTGAGTAGAACGGGACGTGGGGGGCTCAAGGAGCATAACTTTGGTTTTCTACAAGTTGATCTTCAGTCCAACTTTCGAGCCTTCTTCTGAGAGCACCTAGAGAGCTTTGGTGACGTTTTCGATGGTGCTCGCAACTAGCACTATGTAGTCGGCGAAGTCGGCATCAGCCAGCAGTTAGTCTCCAAGCAGAAGACCGAACTGAAAGTAATTCTTTGCTCAAGTCATAACATGATCTATAACACAGTTGAAAGGCTTAGAAGGGGTGGCGCAACATTGCCAGACGCCAGTCTTTACCGCGAATGTGGGACTGCGTCTTCCATTGACTTGCATGCAGCTTTCCGTATCCTCATACAGCTTTTCAAAGAGTGAGCAATATTTCTTGGGTAGACCCATATTTCTTAGTATCAGCCAAAGTGAATGGCGATCAACAGAATCGAAGGCAGCCTTAAAGTCCACGAATGCGATGTACGCTTTTTGGTGGAACTCTTGCGTGTTCTCGATCAACTGGCGCATAGTAAACATTTGCTCCGTCGTCAACCTGCCGGGCATGAATCTGGCTTGCTGGACTTTTCTCTTTCTATGCAAAAAAGGTGGAACACCTGTCCAGGAGTGACATGGCGAAGAGTTTACCAGGAACGGAGAGAAGTGTGACCCCACGATAGTTGGAGCAGATTTGACGGCTGCCCTTACGTTTCCAGAGCGGCAATATGATGCCAGAACGCCAGTTATTCGGTATGCTTTCTGTTGTCCATACAGCTGAGAAGATTAGCTGGAGCCACAGAATCATCGCTGCACCCCGTACTTGAGGAGTTCTGCAGAAATACCACAGACGCCGGGGGCTCGATTATTATTTAACCGTTTTACAGCATTTTGGATCTCAAAGGTGGTAAACGGTTGCAATACGAGGTCGGAAGTAGCCTCGGGTGTGGTCATTGCTGCTTGAATCAGATCAGGTGCGGGATGAGCAACTGCCTCGGCATTCAGAAGCGTTGAGAAGTGACTGCTTCAGGTAGAGAGTTGGCCTGCATCGTCATCCAGCATGCTTCCGTCCGCAGACAAAACACGGCTCACGGTGGAAGTCTTCCCTTCCGTCAGCTCGCAGAGGTGTTTGTACAGGGAGCAGGTGTCTCCTTTTCTTGAGGCATTTTCAAGATCGCTGGCTTTCTTGTCAACAAAGGTCTTCTTATCTCTGTGCCGTCGGCTATTGCGCAGGCCATTGAGTCGTCTGTACTCTGGGATATTCTTTGCTAAGCGGGCCTTCCGGCACAGCTCGATCACGGACAGAGTCTCCTGGGATATCCAGGATTTGTTCTTGTGTCTGCTGTGGCCAATGGCACTGCCAGCAGAATCGAGTATATTATCTTTGAAAGACTTCCAGGCTACTTCAGGGTCGTCCAGAACTTGGAGGCAGCTAAACCGGTTAGAGATATCAAGAGCATACTTCTGTTGCATCTCAGATGTAGCCAGACTACTCAGATCGAGCTTGGGAGGCCATCTTTCTTGTCCTTGTGCTCTCAGGCGTAGCCTGAGTGTGGCAACTACCATCCTATGGTCTGTGTTTCCAAGCTCGGCCAACCTATAAGTCCGGCAATTTGTTATTTACAAAAGCCAGCGGCCCGAGATCATAACATAATCGATCATCTTCTTTGTCTGGCCGTCGTTACTATACCAAGTGTATTTGTGTATATCTCGTCTCTGAAAGAGCGTGTTTGATATGACCAGATTATGCATATTGCAGAGCTGGAGGAGTTTTTTTCCGTTGTCTTTCAGTGAATCCGGAGTCACAGGGCCGAGAACACTTCTCCACACGCCCTCTCTGTCATTAATTGTCGCGTTAAGGTCTCTTAGAAGAGTTACGATGTCTTGGGGTGGGATTCTAGACAGGTTCACTGAGAGCTCCACATAGAACTGATCATTCCCTTCCGCAAGACTCGGATTGGTGGGAGCAAAGCATACAATAATTGTCCACTTTCTATGCTTGTGCTGGAGCTGGGCCATCAGTATTCCATCTGAAATTTGTTTATAGGAGAGAAGGCATCTCTTGGCTCTGGCGTTCAGCACGAGGTCTACACCATTTGTCTTGCTTTTTAGGTCACCAGACCAGATCAGGTGACATCCTTCATCAATATCCTTGGACTCTCTTCCGACAAGGCAGGTTTCCGTAAGCCCAACCACAGCTACATTGAAGCGTTTTACCTCACAGGCAAGCATTGATTTAGCTCCAGGAAAGTTGAGTGTGAGTACGTTCCAGGTGGCGAGTCATATTCCACCTTCGTCAATAAGGTTCATTCGGTGGTCTGAAATCGGTCCAGGGACATGCTGGGGTCGTGGAAGGTAAAGGGGGGGGGGGAAGGTCATCCGAGGCAGTATCGTCGTTTTTCGTTGCAGTAAAATTTTCAGGTGGAGGGTTGCAGGCCCAACCGACCCTAGACCTTGAATCTCATTAGAGCTAGGACTTGCCTAGATACTGAGAGTCCCTGGGGTGGGCTCCACCCACCTCATAAGGTTGAGGCTGCCCATTAACATGGAGATTTTAGTTAGGAGAAACCCCATATCCAGAGGCACGTGGTCAGCAGACATAGTCTGCCTTATTCTGGACTATCAGATATTATGTTTAATAAAAATAATCCTATCCTTCCCCCTTTCCCAATAAGTATTTTTCTAAAATTTATCATAGAATTCGTTTTGGAACAAATGGACTAAATTTTCTTGCATTCTCATACCAGTTTCCTAATTCAAGTGGTTCAGTTCCCCTGTCCCCTCTTTGCAGGTATTGTAATATAAATAATGAAACAACTGACCACTGCCTATTTGAATGTAATATGCTGACGTCTGCACAACATACCTTGCTTTGTAAACTGTTAAAATGCTTCAAACACCACAAAATCTCACTATCAGCCAAGAGCCTAGCCAACTATACCTACACACAGAGCACAGAAATCGACATCTATCATCTTATATTTGAACTCCTTGAGTTGAAAGATCTACTGAAAGATATCTGAGAATATCTAACAAATAAGAGACAACCAAGCCAGTAGCTCTGTAGCCCACAGAGTGAAGTAAAAGGAAAAGGGCTAAATAGTTTCTACTGAAAAGCCTGCCTGCTGTGAAATAGAAGAAGAAGAACTTTACAGGTAGGGGAGGGGCTGAGGTATGGGGCTGCAAACACCTTTCAAGATACATATTTGAGCTGTAGACCCATTTCTGAAGATTTGATTCACTTAGCACAAAGAGGAACCTTGGCCCCTCCAAAACCATACACAGACATTACATATGATAGGTGGGCAGGCATTTTATTCACTAGTCAGTTTAAAATTTATAGGACAAGTACCATAGGGCAATGAGACATAGGAATGATAATTTTCAAAGGCTTATTCCCCTTTTCTAACCACCAAGGCACCCGAAACTCAAGGGACAAGTAATTTTGGGCCAAGAGAATAGAACGCGCAAATTTTAGAGCCATCCGCCACTTTCAACTCCCTTCTACCTTTTGCACTAAAGTATCTGCATGCCATCAAGATTTGGTGGGAGGATATCTATAGCCCAGGAGATGCTAATCAAGAAATGTTTGATCTTTGAACAGCCCAGGTGATAGTAGGCTCAAAAGTTTTATTAGTTGAAGAGTTCTCCTCTATAAAAAAAAAGAGTAAAGAGTATACAAGAATCAATAAAGCTTGTTCATCCTCAACAGCACAAGGTTGCACACTTATGGTAACTGAACTAACTTTTATTCCAATATATTTTAAGATAGGAAAATTTTTCTACTTGCAAGTAGTTATGTAATGATTATAAATAAGAACGCAATGCAATGATGGGATTTTACAATTATAAGGTTGTGTTTAGGTGTGACTCTCTTTTTGATAGAATGTAATCAAATTGTTTTTACTGTTTATTACCATTAACAATTAACAGATCTTATGTTTTGAGATAAAGTGTCTTTACCTTGTAGAAGCTGCAATTTTGCCCCCCTCCCTTGTGGCTGCATGCCTGCTAGTTGGGAAAAGATGCACAGCTATAGCCCTCTTAATCGCTGCCAATATTTTTTTAGACTGAACAGCATAATTTTAATTATCCAAAATAATCAGCTATCTTATTTACATCTAAAATTTTTTTGCTGAAATTCCCCTTTGTAGGATAATTAACTGAATCTCAGATACAGCCATTTTCTAGACATGCACCATCTACTATTACTAAAGTTAGTCTCACAGTGGCATTGGTAAATGATGCAAAAACATTTCAGAAAATTATTGAAACAAGTTGAAGCTGCATCTGAGCTCTATTTTTCTATAGAACTTTTACGTATTGTGCTGTAATCTCTGTCATATATTCCAGGGGAATATTAGAAAAAAATACCATATTTTCTTTTGAAAAGAGCCAAAACCTCTCACAGGAAACATCTCTAGATTTAATCAAAAGGTAGTATTTGTGCATTTAAGACATTTAACAATTAAGATAGGTTACTATTTACCAGCACGGGTAATTTTAGATGGTATCTAAAACATGATTTTGGGTTTAAATAAATACTAGTAGACTTTTTAAATTTTAGTTGACTTTCAAGTTACTAAATTCAAGAAATATTAGGTGGTAAAACATGATCTATACTATAAATAAACATAGTTTAGAACTCCTTAATGAATTAAGAATAATTTCAATCACCCCAAAGTAGATATTGTCAGTGAGCCAACTAAATAGCCCCCCCCCCTAAAAGAATACAAAGTTTTACTAAGATATACTTAAACAAAAAGCTGTCTTGTGATGATGGACAAAACATTGAAAAGAGAGCTGATGAAAGGCAGAGATGGTCCTGGATTTTCTTGCACCTGGGGCAAAATCTTGATTAGTACCCCTCCCTCCCCACTGTCTTCCACAAAATTTTAAGGCCAAATTTTAGGAAATTTTTCATTTACTAACAAAATTAATTTCAGTTTGTCAATTCATTAATAATTTATATTAATTGTTTCAATTATTATTAGTGAATAATTTTTAATTAATTTTATAAGTTAATTAATAATTTATCAATAATTTTCATTCATTAACTGCGCCCTCTGCTCTATATTAATAAAAATAAAATTTCTAAAATTATGAAATGACCATAACTGTTAGGTTATTTACTTGAAATTTTCCCTTCTATAAGTTCTTCACCCAGGGCAAGTGTCCTCTCTGCCTCCCCCTAAAACCACCTCTGAAGAAAGGTATTACAATTTCTATAAGAAAAACTACCACCTCCATTTAAATTGCTCAAAAGTAGATGTCCTTGTTGAAGCCCTTATCAGGCACCAATAATTCCCTTGCGCACTGGCAAAAAAAAAAGTTAAAAACTGGCAAAATATATCAATAACTTGTGATAGAAAATGTCAATAATATAGGGCTGGTGAAATGGTAACTGATTGGGAACAGTTACATTGCCATATCTATCTACTGAAATAGTAGGCTAATGCTAGGCATCAACATTTTTGAGCCAAGTATTATGAGCCAACTGCTGATGAAACACAAGCACAAAAAATACAATCTAACAAATCAGTAAATGAGACTTGGGATTTATCTATGCATTAGTTTGGGATGGGATGTATTTGTGATGGTAGTAATTATTATGCTTGGAAAGAACAATGAAGGAAGAATAAAATGATGTCTTTGTGTTTTAGTAAGTAAATTAATCCCCTCTAAAAAAATACCCATATTAGAGGCAATTATGCTGAAGAATGGGTAGGCTAAACGTTTTCCCTATTTTTTCCTTTGGCTTGCAGCATGCATTTTGATTAAGTACCAGGTAAAGTACTGTTTAAATAGCAGTTATTAGTAATCTTGGTACAAGATTCCTTTTCTGACCTCATTGCTGTCATAAAAACACTTATACTATTTGATCCCTATTCAATAATCTTTTCAAATATAATACACTATTGCAGCAATTTCACCCCAGTAAAATTCTAGATGAGGGTTTTTTTTCTTATCTTAAAAAGATAGTTGTGTTAAGTGAATGAAACTTCGAAGATTGAATTCGCAGCAAAAATTATGCCCTGGGAAGGAGTTTTTCAAGTTCTTATCTCCACTTACAGCCTGTTCTTAAGGCTTAGGAAATTACATAAAAGATGGATCTATACTTTCTTTTGCACAATTCTATGACCTGAGCAGGATTTTAAACTACATTGGGATTGTTTTTCAAACTGAAGAAGCATTTTTCCAAGTTTTTTAGGACCTCATAAATCATGATTTACAAAAGTCAGGAGGCTCAAAACTTTTTCCTTGAGGGCAGTCTACAATATAAATCTATTTATGTAGGTTTAATTTTTAAAACACAAAGTCTGTCAAAGTTTATTAAAGGTCATTGTCCTTTAAAGTGGAGGGAATAGATGTAGATACTTCAAAATACCTCCCTAAGGCATAATATAGCATAGGTTCAAAAGAGCTTATTGTAATTACTTATGGTAATTTATTGAATATCCATAATTTTTATGATTTATAGATCATGATTAAACATCAAAATGAATTTCTTACAAAAAAACAAAATCTTGCAGCCAAATGAAACCTTTGAAACTGGCCAAAAAGATTATTATGTTTTCCTGATTGACAGAAATACCAAGAATGCTCTATTTCAAAAGGACAAATTGCAGCTTAATCAGCTCTGAAGCCAATAATCAATTGCAATAGGTTTCAACAAGTTTCAACTTTATATAGGTTTCAACTTATGGACTCAATTCAGTAATTTTATTGCCCTAATGAACATCAAAAATTGCAAAAATCAATTGCAATAAGCTAATTGAACGCATAGTTAGACTCTAAAAACATCTTTCTTTCAATTTTCTTGTTTTGAACAAACTCAACTACATTCCCAAACTCATTCACCAAATTCAAACTCAACTAAACTCAATTATTTCACCAAACGCATCTACTTTCCAAGATAGTAAAAAGCTTCTCATGCAGAATTTTCTCCTGCCTTGCAGGAGTTTGAGTCCAGGAGTTTGAGTCGTGGTGCTGCTGGTTATTTGATTTAAAACAGGGGGTCACTGGTATGAATCTGTAAGCTCAGCCAGAGTTGAACCAGCTCTAAATGGGTACCTGGAGGAATCTGGGGTAAAAACGGGAAGTGTTGGATGATTTTCATCCACCCATGCACTGCACTTCTGGCCAAAGGCAGTGAGTCAGAAGATTGGTACCTGCACAATGCAGACCAGTGTTCAGCATGCAAAAAAGTTTTTTTTGCATAGCTTAAGGAATCAGCAATTTCTAAATTGAAATAGAGATTGAAGTAATTTCCAAGACAACAAAAAGCCCTTCATATAAAAATTTACCTCTTCCCTGTTCCTAATGCCTGAATGCAGCCCTAGGCTACATAAATACAAGTTTGCTCATTTTGTTGTTTCTTTTTTAATTGGCATTACGAACCAAAATTAGATGAAATTTAATCTATAAAATAGAGGCTATCCAACTATTAGGAGGAGGAATGCAATGTAACAACAGTACCTATTATATTTAGAAAGATATTGAATATTAAATAAAATAAAGGGTAATAGATGGAAAGCAGCCCTTCTTAAGAAAAAACTAAAATAAAAAGAGTAGTACTATTAGATTATACGATCAATGATCTTTTTGCACATAATATTGGTAGAGTGACAATGTAACCTATCCTAACACTTGGACCCCAGACAGCCCTATGGTAAACAAAGAGCTAAAAGAAAACACCACTAATGAAATTCTTGATTTATAATATGGAGCATATTTATCTTAATAAAATGCCCATGTTTATTTCAGTTGTTATCCATACTATATATATCCATAGCCTACAATATATATATATATATATATATATACTATATATCATCATCATCATCATCATCATCATCATCATCATCATCATCATCATCATCATCATCATCTACTATATCATATATATCATATATATATATATATATATATATATATGTATATATATATATATATATATATATATATATATATATATATATATATATATATATATATATATATATATATATATATATATATATATATATATATATATATATATATATATATATATGATAATCATCATATATATATATATATATATATATATATATATATGATATATCATCTATATATATATATATATATATATATATATATATCATCTATATATATATATATATATATATATATATATATATATATATATATATATATATATATATATATATATATATATATATATATATATATATATATATATATATATATATATGATAATCATCTATATATATATGATAATCATCTATATATATATGATAATCATCTATATATAAATATATATATATATATAACAATCTAGATATAATGTATTACGGTAATTACTTGGCTAAAAAGAAATCTTTGAACAAGGTCTAGACCCTACTCATCCATCCAGTTCCCTAGGACTAAACAGTACATCCAATCTGATAATCTGAAAACATAGATTAACAATTGCTCAAAATGAGCAAACTGGACCATGAAATGAGACACGATCAAAAGAACAACCCAAGCAGCTATGGTAAAGGGTGTTGAAAAAATGTCTCAAGTAAGGATAAACAAAAATGAAGAACAAAGATATTTATGGTTAGAATACTTGCAAAAATAACAGTTACAACTAGTCAAAAGTCAAGAACAAAGAAATATGCAGTTAGAAGATAAGTGGCAGCAAAAATTACAACAAGCCAAGGAACACAGAAATATGTGGTTGCAAGACATGTGAGAACAAGGATAAGAATGAATCAGAAATGAAAGTAAAGAACAAAGAAGGCATTTTAAGCAGTTTCATAATACCTAAAGGACAAGACCATAAATTAACAATTGCTTAAAATGAATAAGGCAAGATTAAGAGGATAACATTAGAAATGTAAATTCATAGGTGAAAATGAAAAACCTAGACCATCAAATGTGACAAGACTAATCCAAGCAGCTAAGGTAAAGTGCATTGAAAAAATGTCTGAAGTAACAATAAAGGAAATGACAAGCAGAGAAATATGTGGTTAGAATACTTGTAAAAATGACAATTACAATGAGTCAAAAACAAAATTGAAGAACAAAGAATTATGATGTTAGAAGACAAGCAACGGCAAATGGTAGAACAATTCAAAAATGAAAGCAAAGAAGAAAGAAATATTATGTTACAAGAACTATGCCATTGCAATCTTTGATACCAAAAAATGGTTGCACAAAACTCAGTAAAAACCTAATGCATTAAACTATGCAAACTATGTAAGGGTCCCAATAACTAAAAGTCATTGGGACCCTTTGGGGTTGTATGTATTCACTGTGGAGTCCTCAATTTTCCCAAGAAAAGAGTAGGCAACAAAGGTGATTCATTTGGAGGTCTATCTAAGTGAGAGCAATTAAACCATGAATATCAATATTATTCAAAATTAATTTAAAAAGTCAATAACAATGGAAGAAAGCATGATAATCTAATTAATAGAAAGACACCATATATTATAAAGCAAGAGTTTCATTACTTTAGTGAATTCTTTTACTTCTTTTATATATTTCTAGGGCTGTATTTAGGACCATTGGGGGGTGGGGTTGTATTATAAAAAGAGTGGGTAAATTTTTACCAAATCATATTATTGAGTTTCAAATAAAGTGAATATACCATTCAATGCCTTTTTTTATGCTGATTACGAATATAACAATCATTTCTATCGGAAATGAATTTTAGCACCACCCCCTATATTTGTCAATTCAGGATATATATTTGCACATGTGTGGGTGGGGGTTAGGGTAGGGGGGGGGCTGAAATTCATTTCCGATAAAAATTATTATTATATTTGTAATCAGCATAAAAAGGCATCAAATGTTGTATTCACTTTATTCCTAACTCAATAAGATGATTTGGTAAAAATTTACCAAAGAGTGACAACAGTATTCAAAAACCACATAAAATATGCCTAACACTTTAATGGAATTCTAAGCTACTATTTTAATTTGTATTAGGCTACATGTTTTCTTTAGAAGAAGCTAGCCACTAAAATAATATCATATTATGCTTGGAAAAAAGCATCAGTTAAGGGATAGTTAGGCTTTAATAAAGCCTAACATCAGTTAGCTGCAACATAAGCTGTAATGTCAGCTGTAACATCAGCTGCATAAAGCCTAACATCAGTTAGGCTTTATGCAGGGCTCCCATGATATCAATAAAGTTAATAAGGCAGTCCATAAAGTTAATAATCCATTTTCCTTGCATAAATTTGTTGAATTTATTGCAGTAAGAAAGAAGTTAAACTTTTTCAAGAAAGTCTGCAAAGTTCAACCAATAGGCCTAGCAGAAGATGCCTGGAAAATTTCAAATAAAAACATACACATTAAGTTCTACAAATATAATTATGTATACTTGTTTAAATATTTAGCTTGGTAAAAGAAACAAAAAAATATTTTCATTTACTATAAAAGGAGAAAATGCTTAATTCAGTGTCAGAGTTAATATTCCAAGAAAACTAAACATGCTTCGAAGATTCAAAATTTTCGCAAGTCAGATGGCCACGCAATATCTGCTGCGCAGGACCATAGAGATAAAAAAAAGAATAAAGACTTGTGCGCTAGATTATTCCATTTATTCCATTCTTCCCATAGGTAAAAGGGCGGAGGTACTTTTCTGTCATTCTTCTATTTTAAAAATTTGGCGTAGCTCCAGATTAATGGTAAAATCTGACAGCCGAATTTCTTAGAAAACAGGTTTCTCTCCCTATACCCAGGACAGTAAATGATGTTAGCTGCCAAAAATATTTTTCGCAATCTCAATAAACCTTCATTATTTTATTGTTCTTTTTACATTATCTATTTTACATCTTCAAATGGAGTCATCTCTAACAATAATAGATAATCACAAGATATTTTTATCGCACGTAATTCTTAAAATAAAAACAGTCATAAGGGACCTATATTAGTCAAAATGTGTGGAAAAACTATTAATAGTAGCTTGGGGATGTAACATCGAAATTTGTCCCTGTTGCAAATAAGAAACCTGCACCACAGTGATGAGTGCAAAAAAAAACAACGAAATTCAGAGACAACGTTACTAAGTAGGCGTAAATTGTGTGGATTTTGCGTTTCAGAACACTAGAACTCAAAAGTGGCAGGATTCAGTTTTTATTGACAGATTCTGGCAGCAGATTCCGAAATAGGAAACAGTGAAGCATTTTTCGACTGATTATATGCGCTTTTTTGGTCAAAATTTTTTGTTCTCAGTCTCTGGCCTGACAAAATAAAAATTTTCCTGAGTTCTCTAGTATGTCAGAGAATTACATAAAAGCGGGAGATCTAACAAAAAGATACTTGCCAATATTTAAGGTGACGTTCTACGTTACTTTCTAGCTGATTTGCTGAATTATTGATCAACAATAGAAGTTGTGATTATAGAGCAAAAAAAGAAATACGTATTTATTATACTGGTCTTGCAATATAGATACGTTATAAAAACAAACATGGAAGTTAAAGGTTCATTTGACTAAGATAACTAATAGATACAATTTTCTAATGAAGAACTAACATAATATTTTCACAGTTAGAATGAGTTTTTGTGGGACATCCCGTTTTCAGTACCCGCCAACTCCCTTTGATATGCAGGATGTTAAGAAATAATCAAGAATGAAGCTAACTTTAAATCGGTTTTGGCCGTCTCTACAGCGTAGAATGCAAAACCGTCTGTTTTGTGGAAGAGAGATGTCAGTTATATATGTCCATTCTCAAATAACATCTTCCGTGAACACATCCAAAGGTCTCCAATCTGTGGTGTATTCCAATTTTCTGGCTTACAAAGTCTTTTTGATCTAGTCGACCTTGGAAGATAATTCGATTTTATTTCCGCTCATTTCTGGTTTAATGGAGGTCTTTGTTTTACTTATAAAAACTTATTCTGCGGGAAAAGTCTCTTCAATTAATTTATAAAAGATATTTATTTAATTTATTCAATCATTTTTGTGATTGTGCTGCGATATATTTATATTCTTATAAAAAATGAAAACTGAAAAAAAGAGGAGGAAAAAATCGCAAATAAAACAATGAAAGAAGATCTAAAAAAAGAACAAAAATTGACAAATGACGATAGTAATTTATTACTATTAATTTTTTAAATATTAATATATTTTCTTCCTTGTGGATAAAGTTGATATTGATAAGTGAAAAGGCTTTTTGAGTAGGAATACCACAGTCGATACATTCCGCTGATTTTGTGATTATAGAATTGAATGAAAAAAACTGTGAAAACTTGGTGCATCCTCTCTGTAGGACACTCTCTGTCAAACACACTCAAAGAACTTTGAAAAGTGTTAATAAAAGAAAAGGAACCACGTACGTCAAGAGTTATTGATATCACTTCTATGCACCTTCCCCCCCCCCCCATCAACAACAAAAACAGTAACACCTTGGAAACTTAACTTTGGAGAGCTGTTTCCAGGTACAAGCTTAGAAGGATATTTTAGGTGGGCTCTACATATATCATTTTCAGGGTTACTGTGTTTAACCCAGCAAAACTTTATTGCACTTTCATCAATGGGTTGCAAGCATGTTAGACACGGTTCCTTTGAAATTAGAACGCGCCAAAAGAGCATGGTTAAAAACCGGCTCTGATAGACCCAAAAACGATCATTGAAAACGATAATATGAACAACCCATGTCTAACTACTTGCTGGATGTGCAGTGGCCTGAAAACGGGGGTTCTTTAAGACGCCATTCCACTATTTTCACCAAATATAATACTAGAATTATCTGAAACAGATTCTAAAAGATTTTTAAAGGACATTTTCTTTCACCAAGCACTTTACAGACGAATTTCTTCAAGATAACATATGATGATAAAACCAAGCATCGTTTGTTTGTTAAAAACAAGCAGGCTCCAAATTTATGCCTCTTTTTTGAAGTGTTGATACAGGGTGATAATAACTCTTAAAATTAGAAAGAACACCTTTACGCAACAGATTCTCTCGGAAGAGACTTTTCAGTCTGGAGTAGGTCGGAAAAGTGCCTATCAACCGTAAAGGTAGAAATCCTTCATAATTCCCAAATCTTCATAATTAAACGGACCAACATTTCCTTGTTAATGGGACTAACCTATTCATCAAATATGCCGAAGTAACTATATATTGATTTGTATAAATCCTAAAAACAGACAAAATGTGTTCAATACAAACGTTCAACTAAAATAATTTTCCGTACCAATCCATTTGGTGCTTTGTGCTTGTTTATCCTCTATTTCCCAGGCTTCTAGCCCACAGTAACGTCATCGTCTATAGCCAAAAGGCACCCGGATACTCTAACCTTATTAACATAAAAAGATAAGACTCTTACACATCTATATCATATACGTTTTGTCTGTGATCTTAACTTGCGTCTCCACGTTTTCTTGTAAAAGTTTGCGTTTCTAGACTTTTAGACACCAGGGTTGCCACCGAGGTTACGTTCGTATCATTTTTGGTACGTTTTAAATAAAACAGTACATCTAAGTTACGGTCTTAAGAACGGTACATTTTTGTAACGTTTTTGAATTTATGTCACAATTATGTTACGCTTTTGAATAATGAGTAACTTTCACATTTTATGAGTAATCTATTTTTTTCCCGTGAAAAAAAGGACATTCTTTCACATCGCGGTCATTTATGGAGAAGGAGCTAGCTGAAGTAAGGAAGGAAAATGTATAATAAAAACAGGTAAATAATAATAAAAGCTATAAATAAAAGTTCAAATAGGGATAAAATCCTTTTAATAGACAGTGTTTTTTATAACAGTGATAGAAATTCACAAAAATACCAGATATTTCGGTCACATATACAGTGACCGTCCTCAGTGGTAAAACTCTGAGTTTTACCACTGATGACGGTCACTGTATATGTGACCGAAATATCTGGTATTTTTGTGAATTTCTATCACTGTTATAAAAAACACTGTCTATTAAAAGGATTTTATCCCTATTTGAACTTTTATTTATCGTCATGGAAGGGCAGTGTGGTCTCCGAAATTATCTAAATAATAACAGCTATTTTCTTTATAATTTCTTTTTAAATGTTTTATTTCAAATGCTAATGAAATAAAACAAAATATGCTAATGATGATAATATATTAGTTTAGAAACAAATTTGGGACATATATTTGCACATTGGGGGGGGGGAGTAAAGAATAGTATATATAATATACGTACCCTAAACTAGGTACTCCCCCCCCCCCAAACCCCAAAAAAACAATAGTTTAAATGCTGTAAACGCAATGACAAACCACGCTTTGCGATCCAATTCTCTATTGACTGATACCCGTTTGACTAGTTTTCCTTAGCATCTATCTTGTGTATGTATCAGCTAATTGACAAGTACCGATGATATATATACATATATATATATATATATATATATATTATTCGTTGCATAACAACCTCCCCCCCCCCCCTTATGATTGGTTGGACACAATTTCAGGTTATATACGAAACTTGCTATTTTTTTATGGGATTATGAACAGCTTATATTGACAAAATATATGAAACTTTAAAAATGAGCCATTTTTTGGTTATATCGAGGAGGGGGTGCTATCGAGGAGGTTATCTTGAGGAGGGGGTGCGTTAGTTGAGCTGGAATTTAGGATTTTATGCTAAACTTTTTCCAAATGTTATGGTCGCATTTTTGACATTATATCCCCCTCCCCATCTGAGGTCCCATATATCGTAAAGTAACATATATTGTAAGTGATATTGTAAAGTAACAATTTTATTGGTTGATTTTTTTTTAATATATTCCTAGGGCTATGTCCTGGACCATCAGGGGGTGGGTGTATTTTAAGAAAATGGGCCATGATATTTGTAAATAGTTTTACAAATATTGATATTTGTAAATAAAGAATTTAGTGGTACTGCTTGTGTGTTTAGCATTTTTTCATAGACAGTGCGCTAGCGCTGCCTAAGTAAAGAACGATGTGGGCACAATGTGTTTTTTCTCCATCCGGGCACATTGTATCGAAGGATTTGTCGTAGAAACTTCGAAAAGGACTCATTCGATTGGAAATCAAAGGGCTAGTGCCCTTTGTCAAAAGTGCCCAGTCAAAAGTGATTGGAGTGCAACTAGCCCCCTCCGACGCCCACCATTCCCCCAAACACATCCACTCAAAATTTTGAGATAGCCATTTTGTTCAACGTAGTTGATTTCCAGATAGAAAATATGTTTTTATAGGAGGACACTCCCCCACAACCCTCAGGGCAAGGGTTTTAAGTTATACCCTGGGGGCATAAAGGTTTTTATAGAAGGTGTTGTCGTAGAAACTTCAATACAGACTCATTTGATCGGAAATTCAAAGAGCTAGTACCCTTTTTAATAGTCGAAAGTGATTGGAGGGCAACTAGCCCCCCCCCCCACGCCCATCATTCCCCCAAACACATCTAATCGAAATTTTGAGACAGCCAATTTGTTTAGCGTAGGTGTTTTCTAGATAGAAAATTTGTTTTTGAGGAGGACACTCCCTCACAAACCTCAGGGCAAGGGTTTTAAGTTATGCCCTGGGGGCATATAAGGTTTTCATAGAATGCGTTGTCGTAGAAACTTCAAAACAGGCTCATTGGATTGGAAATCAAAGGGCTAGTACCCTTTTTAATAGTCGAAAGTGATTGGAGGGCAACTAGCCCCCCCCCCACACGCCCATCAGTCCCCCGAACACATCCAATCAAAATTTTGAGATAGCCAGTTTGTTCAACGTAGTTTTAAGTTCTGGAAATTAAGTCTTTGAGGATGACAACCTCCTCACAGCCCTCAGGACAACGGTTGTAAGTTATGCCCTGGGGGCATATAGAGTTTTTAGAAAGTTCAAAAGGGGCTCATTTGATTAGAAATTGAAATGGCTTGTGCCCTTTTTAATAGTCGAAAGTAATTGGAAGGCAACTAACACCCCTTCCACGCCCACCATTTCCCCAAACATATCCAGTCAATATTATTAGACGGCCATTTTTTCCACGCAGTTAAAGTTCAGGAAATTATACCTTTGAACAGTAAACTCCCCCCACAGTCTTCAGGGCAAGGGTTATAAGTTATTCCGTGGGGGCATATAAGGTTTTTACTGAAATTTTTGCCCTAGAAACTTGGAAAATGGCTCATTCGATTGGAAATTCAAAGGTCTAGTGCCCTTTTTAATAGTTGAAAATGATCTGAGGGCAGCTAGCCCCCCTCTCACGCCCACCTTTTCCCCAAACACATCCAATAAAAATTGTTAGATAGTCATTTTATTCAGTGTTTTGTATAAATTATGTTTTTGAGGACACTGCCCCACAACCCTCAGGGCCAGGGTTGTAAGTTATGCCCTGGGAGCATATAAGGTTATTACTGAAAGTGTCGTCGTAGAAACTTCAACAATGACTCATTCGATTGGGAATTGAAATGACTAGTGCCCTTTTTAATAGTCGAAAGTGATTGGAAGGCAACAAACACCCCTTCCACGCCCACCATTTCCCCAAACATATCCGATCAAAATTTCTTGATAGCCATTTTGTTCCACGAAGTTTAAGGTTCAGGAAATTATACCTTTGAGCAGGACACTCTCCCCATAGTCTTCAGGGCAAGGGTCATAAGTTATACTATGGGGGCATATAAGGTTTTTATAGATATGGGCAACCAACCTCATTCTCACACCCACCATTTCCCCAAACAAATACAATCAAAATTTTGAGATATCTGTTTTGTTCAACGTAGCCGAAAGTTCTGAAAATTAGGTCTTTTAGGATAAAAACGCCATCAGAGCTTTCAGTGCAAGGGTTGTAAGTTATGCCCTGGGGGCATATAAGGTTTATATAGAAAGTTGTTGTAGAAATTTCAAAAGGGTCTCATTTGATTGGAAATTGAAAGTGCCCTTTTTAATTGTGGAAATTGAGTGGAGAGTAATTAACCCCCTCTCACACCCACAATTTCCCCAAAAACATTCAATCAAAGTTTAGAGATAGCCATTTTGTTCAACGTAGTTGAAAGTTCTGGAAATTATGTATGTAAGTATGACAAACCCTCGAGAGTCCCTAAGGCAAAGGTTGTAAGTTATGCCCAGGGGGCATATAAGGTTTTTAATGATAGAGTTGTCGTAAAAACTTCAAAAGGGGCTCATTCAATTGGAAATTGAGAGGGATAGTGCCCTTTTTAATAGTTGAAAGTAATTGGACGGTAACTAACCCCTCTCTCACGCCAACCATTCCTCCAAACACATTAAATCAAAATTTTCAGATAGCCATTTTGTTCAACGTAGTAGAAAGTTCTGAAAATTAGGTCTGTGAGGATGACAACCCTCCCCTACCCAGCCCTCAGGGCGAGGGTTGTAAGTTATGCCCTGGGGGCATATAAGGTTTTTATTGAAAGCGTTGTCTTAGAAACTTCAAAAGGACTTATTTGATTGGAAATTTATAGAGCTAGTGTCTTTTTTAAAACTTGAAAACGATTGGAGAAATATTAGCCCCCCTCTTACGCCCACCATTTACCCGAAAACGTCTAATCAACATTTTGAGCTGGCTCTTCTGTATCAAGTAGTTGAAAGTTCTGGAAATTAGGTCTTAGAGGATAACAACCACCCTCACAGCCCTTAGGGTAAGAGTTGTAATTTATGCCCTGGGGCCATATAAGGTGTTTATAGGAAGTGTTGTCGTAGAAACTCGAAAAAGGCTCATTCGATTAGAATTCGAAAGGCCTAGTACCCTTTTTAATAGTCGAAAGTAATTGAAAGGCTTAACATTTTTATAGTAAAGATCGATGTGGATATAATGTATTATTTTTTGTTGTTGTTGTTGTTTAGACCTGGGCAATTTGTATCAAATGAGTTGTCGTAGGAACTTCGAAAAGGGCTCATTCGATTAAATATAGAAAGGGATGATGCCCTTTTTAATAGTCGAAAGTGATTGGAGGGAAACTAATCCCCCTCTCACGCCCACCCTCCCATTTGACTTTATGTTTAAAAACAAATTGTTGACTTAAGATAAAATCAAAATGCACTTTGTTAATGCTAATTCCCAATTAGGCATCTCAGCAGTATCCTAAGAATGACTGAGGATTTTATGTTGAAACTTTCGGGGCTGCTTCTGCTCTCAAAATTTAACCAAATCAAAGTAGCGTAAGTTTATCCAAGCAATCAAAGAAAGTAAACAGATTTTTTTGCGAATGGTTTCAAGTTTTCCATTTCAGGTCAACTAGAGGAGGTATGAAACTAATTTAAACACTACTATTTGTGTCCAGATTTTTAAAAGGGTGTATGTTGTTAAAAATTACTGAAAACTTTTCTTCAGCATACCAATAGCAGGACAAACTATAAATTCTTAAAAAAACGAAAAGATTTAAAATATTATTTTCTTTTTCCCTGAAAAGACTATGTCAATATAAAACGAACAGAAATTAATTAAAAAACTTTAATTAATTAAAATATAAATGTTTATACTTTTATAACTTTAATAAATCAAATAATGTTAAGATTTTGATTACTAAATATCAGTAAATGTATATTAAACTGACGATGCCCCATTCACATGTATTTTTTCAGTTAAGTGCAAATTATGTTCCGGCCTTGGGAAGGCATAGGGGTTTTGAGCCCAACTTATGTTAATTTCTGCTCGTTTTGAGTTCAACTCGGTTATTTATTGTAATTTCTGTTCGTTTTGGGTTTCATTTATTTATCGATGCTGATTTATGGTAGTTTCACGCTTGGTAGATTATTTTATTTTATTTTTGGTCATTTTTTGCTTAATGGAGTTCTTTAATTTTCTTTGAAAAACTTATTTTGTGGAATTTTTTTTGAATTAATCATCAGAAAAGGACAATCACTAAATATTTGGCTTTAGAAAAAGACAACTAGGCTAATGCCCATTTTTATGAAGAAGATAAATAGTCTTGTATCTGTATTGGGTTGGCTTACAGTTTACTTAGAAACTGATTCATAGGGACCAAACAGGATGGACTTGGGCCCCAACCCCTTGAAAATGTTTTTTTTTTATTTTCTCGGCATTTCTTTATTAAATTATAGGTTTCTTATTATCCCCCTAATTTTTTTTAATTAAATCATTTTCAGTTCGTTTTTATTAACTCACTGATCTTTTCGTTCCATCTTCCGTTTGTTTCTTTGTCAAACAAGTTTCATTAATTTGTGAACTATTTTTCAACCACTTCCGAATGTTCAGTTACTTCCCAATTTTATCAGCATAGCACAACGGTAAGAACACTTCCCGAGGCTGTGTTAACTTATGTTCTAATATTGGATGAGACCTTGTAATTTTTTTTTATTGGAAAATTAAAATATTGAAATTTTTTTTCCAGAATCTATAAATATAAGTGAAAATTCGGGACAAAAAATCGATTCGTTTTTGCATAATTTGATCTTTTTTATTTGTTTTCCTCAAGTCATCGACTTTTTCCGTTTATGTATTTAAAACTCAGGTAAATTTGGTGTTTATGTTATGGAAAACCAAATGCTTTTTGTGCCCCTCATGTTCGATTATATTCATATATTCTTGAGAAAAAAAATCCCTACTTTTTATTTCATTTTGAAAAAGAGTTTTGTTTTTATTGTTTGACCTCCTCCCCTAAAAAATCTTTGTATGTGCCTGGACTTGAGAGACCCATCAAAACAGCTTTAGGATAACATTCTTGGGGTTGAATTGTGCGAAGAATTCTTTTATTTCTTGCTTTATTTTGGTTGGGAGCTAAGATTCAAATTACAAAAGGAAACAGGCATAACTGCTGTTTTGAATAAGAACTGAAAACAACGATTGAATTATTTTTTGTTTGATAAAATAAAAACAAAACAAAAACTCTGTCACTCGGAATTGCTCAAATCTTCATGTTGGAGCGATGCAAATTTGAAACTTGAGGAGGTGAGACTGAGACCGAGCCGATCTAAAATATTAGACGGAAAGGGAGTGATTAAAATGATTTTTTGGGTGTTTTTAAGAAGCTGGATTTATTAAGATCGTTTTTATTGAAATTTAACAAAAAAAAATCTAATTGGTTACCTTTTTTCTGGAAAAATCTAAATTGTCTTTTTTTTATTGATTCGCCTTTTATCTTGTATTTATTACTCATCAATTTTGGTTTAAAACACCAATAATGGCAATTAAAGACAACAACAACAAAATAAGCGAAATAGTAGCCTTGGGTTATGCACAGGGGGGGGGGATGTCTTTATTTTGTGCAGGTAAACTGGAAGCAGCATTTATAGTTGAATAAATAGGAATTCCCTGAAGGTAAAGAAGCATGAATTGTTATTATTATATACTTTTTAGACGCCATTTAAAAGTTGGAGGGAGGATTTTTAGTGAGATTACGCAAAAAATTATTTTTCAAAGTATAGAGGCAACACATTCCCCCTCTCCTCTTTAAATACCGCTCTTGATAGCAAAATTAAGGCACCCTGCCTTGAAAAGAGACTTTCCTATCAAAAGTTACGTTTTTAAGAGTTTGGACGCTACGAATTATTTTAGTCTGATGGCAACGCTGGAAATGACAAAATTCATTACCATTTGGCAGTGCTGACCAAATGTCGTCTCGTAAAATTACGAAAACGTTAGTCACAAGATTCGAGTTTGAAGTAGTCTAGGTTAATCTAGGCTGGTTTTGGAGAATTTCTCAAAAGAACAATATTTTTCAAACAATGACAGCAGCTGCTAGAGGAAGACTGATTGCTGTTATTGGGGACGAGGTAAAATTGATTGAAGGAATGCTTGTTTGGTTAGGTTATATGGTGGCCTAAGAGAATATGTTGTTAAATTCTTCTTCAGTTATCTTCAGTTTCCAAATTTAATAATTACTTTCATCACATTTAAATCCAGTCCCCTCTCTTATAGAGCCATATATGGGTTTAGATTAGGAGCTATTGAGAAGGAAATAGGCTATGTTAAGAAAACAATTCTAGCCTACTTGATATTGAATTGAAATCAAGTAGTTGCAGTCATGTAGCCATACACTAATTATAGGAAAAGCCAAGACAGATAGTCCAAGTGAGTGACATAGCAAATCTGGCATAGCCTAATCCTTTTTTTAGGATTATATAAAAATTATCATAGGCTATCATTTGTTGATAGATAACTCTGTCTATCATCCATATAAAGCTTATGTCATTCCTAGGGCAGAACTAAGATAGATAGTTATAAAACTAAGGGATGAAAGATTAGATTGATTTTGGGTTCATGATAGCCTAGGATATGCAGAATAATTTTGAAGCAAACACATTTTGCATACAGGCCTGCTAGCCTTTACCCCCTTCCCTATTAATGTGCAAATATTTAACCAAAATTAGCCCATTTATTTCTTATGCATTCTGCCACCTGGCACTCCTGTTTTTCTGGATCTTTTTGTCATGTTATGTTCAATTTACAGGGCATGGGTTGAAACAAGACACATGTAGGTTAAAAAACCAGTATTCAATTGAACAAAATTATGTAAAACTAAAGCCCTCACACCTTGTTACCAAAGAAAAATCAAGAAGAATTGTATATATCAATGAATAGCAAAAAATCTAAGATATGCATCAATATGGTTATTATTAAAATTATTTAGGATCAAAAACTTAAAATTATTAGTATATTGACTTACCTACATGGACCTCTTTCTGGAAATACCAATTATCCAATTTTTATGTATAACCTGTATACTTTCAGTGCTTGAGTTTTATTCACATATTAACAGAAAGCTGATTTTCTTCTGATTATAAAAATGTATTTTTTATTGCTTGATATCTATTCTGTAAATCACAAATATTAAATATATTTTTTTCTTTTAAATTGCTTGTCAAAACAGAGACCACAGTTTTAATTTATGCTGACAAATCATTGGTGAAAATTTCACCAAGAAGGTGGGGCTCTTGTTACTATCCTCACATTGCATCATGCTTTAATAAAATGGGGGTGGTCCAAAAACCCATCTCTATTTTTCTGGAATGCCACAGAAAAGTGGTCTTTCCCAAAAAGAGGTCTTTTACCCTATTGGGAGAATAAAAGGACAATATCTAACTTTGGCTATATGTCTACATATTAGGGGGGGGGGGAGTAAAGTATAGCAGAGCTGCATGCAGAATGTGTTAGCTACAATTAGGCTATTCTGAATATTATGAAGTAAGAATTTCTTTTCAACATGTTTCTTTCTCATAGCCCCTAATTTAGACCTACACCTTGGTATTGCCTAGCCCTGGTTTATATTAAAAAGCAGGCAAATGCTGGTATTTTTTTCAAATTGCTTTGTTTAGTGTTATGAACCAAGCACATAGTGATGCCAGGTGCCAGACATTAGATAGCACACCAAGGGAAGCAAAAATGTGCCATCAGCATATTAAAAAAAATAAACCAGAAATTCAGAGACAATGTTACTTTTTTTCATTTATTAAAAAAACAACATAAATTCAGAAACAACATTGCCAGATAGGCACAAATTGTGTGAATTTGGTCTTTCAGAATACTAGAACTCAAAATTGGTAGGATTCAATCTTCATTGACAAATTTCAGCACCAGATTCTAAAATCTGGAACAGTGAAGCATTTTTTGACTGAGTACATATGCTTTTGTGGTCAAAATTTTCTATTCTCAGTCTCTGGCTTGACAAGAAAGATATTTTTCTGAGTTCTCTGGTATGCCAGAGAATTAAATAAAAACAGGTATTATAAAAATTTTTAAAAAAATCAAAACTTGCCAATATCTAATGTGGTATTTTACATTACTTTCTGTCTTATATTCTGAATAATTCCCTATTAACAATAGAAATTGTGATTAAAGAATTAAAAAAGAAATAGGTACTCAGTATACTGGTCTTGCAATATGGATAAGTCATACAAATACTTGGCTACTCCAAGAACTCAACAGCAACAAGGGATTATAGAAAAGTACGGAATACATTGTGGTTAGTTCCCAGTGACAGGCTTAAGGATTATAGCTTAAATTTGGACAGTTTGAAGCTTAAAGTAAATATTTTCAATTGATGTTGGAAGTTAGAGGAGAATTATAGCTGCTCAAGTTTTCCAGGGTACTTCATTTATTATACAGTCCTACCATCTATCAACTACTTTCTTTTCTTCAGCATGTGATCAATACGCCACCAATACAATACAATATGACTAATACCAATATGATCAATAGTGCCACAACAATCATCATATTGTATAAATAAGAAAAGCAGTTAAAAACAGAAATAGCCTATACATAAAAATAACAACCTACCACATGTAATTGGCCAAGGTTTGTTTTCTTCTCCTACATTTTGATTAGTTCCATAGAGTGAGCTTATTTGGATTTTTATTCCTCATTTATTGCTGGCTATGTTTACTAGTAGCCTACAGTTGTGACAGTGTGGTACTACTAACTATACAAGTGTATGTTTTACTTTGTTGTGTTACCTCTCACCTTAGTAGTCTTGGTAGCCTCAGTATACTTGATTATTGATTATAGAATCTGCACACCTATTGGAAGTTTTGAAATTATAGCCAGTTCAGTAGCCTATTTACTAGTGTGATGCCCCTTCCACAAAGTAACTAACGTCAGAAACCAATTACTCCTAAAAAGGGTATTGATAAATGTGTTGTTGCTGGGTGTTTGCTTGACAACAGTTCTTGTGCTATACAGTGCAATAAATGTAACCAATGGTTGTGTGCACAATGCCTATCAATGTCCTCCTCTGAATATGATATCTTTGTAAAAATGAATGACCAACTTGGTAGCACCTTGGTATGCCCCATGTGTAAATCTAGAGGTTCAGCCTAGTAAGATCTTCCCCAGCTGCTAAAGTCAGCTCTTAATGAGCACTGTAGTGAAATGAAAGATATGTATGTTTGTTTTCAAAATGTAATTTGCACCTCTCTTGAAGGTATTAATGCTAGAGTTAAGAGTCTAGAAAATATTATCTCATCTAAGGTGTCCATGGCCAATGTTGAGAAAATGGTCAATCATACCATTGACATTAAGCTAAAAACTGAAGTTCAAAAGATGGTGCTACAAGAAAATGACAGACTGAAAAGACGTATGAATTTAGTTACATATGGTGTTCCACCCTAAACCAATGACTTACAGTTCTTACAAAATTTTCTTAAAAATATGTTTCAAATTGATGTAGGTGCAGTGACCAATTTGCAAAGGCTGACAAGGACTAACCCCAACTCAAATGCTCCCAACTCATCCAATTGACCAGATCCCTTACCGTTCTCAGTCAGTTCCTTTAAAACTAAAATTGACATCCTAACACAGTCCCACATTAAAAAGGGAGACATTCGTTTCTATGCAGATACCTAAAAAGAAGACCGGGCACACAGAAAAGAATTAGCAGAAGAAATCAAGAAAAGAGCTGCTGCTGCTGGTGAGCAAAATTTAGGAATTAAAAATGGCTGTATAGTGACAAAAAAAGTGCTAAAACGGGTTGCCATTACCCCAAACAACAGAATGGCCCTTTAAAAACCTATTCCCTGCCTTTATATAGTATTAACAAGCAAAGTAATTTATCTGTTCTGTATACAAATGCAGACTGTTTATCTACAAAAATTGATGAATTTCATGTCCTAATATCAACCCGCAAACCCCATGTTATTGTTATCACAGAATCACTACCCCAAGAATTTTCAGCACCCAGCTGTATTTTTCCAGCAAGTGCCTGATTATAATCTCATTATAAATAATAACTATAAGCATGGAATTTTCATTTATGTTCATACCTCATTAAAGTATATTGAAGTTAATGATTCAATTTCTTCAATTATAAGTGAATCCTTAGTAGTTGATGTGAAATTACCTGGGTCCTCAATTGCTTTTAGAGTTGTAGACATTTATCGTAGTCCTAGTGTTTGTGAATTGTCTTCATTTAATAATAGAAAAATATTGCAGTATTTATCCACTTTCTTTCTATCTAGTTCTAAGTTTTTAGTAGTTGGTGACTATAACCTACCATCTATTGATTGGACATTGGGTACAACACAACTTCCTGATGAGTCAATTGAAAATCATTTCCTAGAAACTTTACAAGAACATTATTTGTATCAGCACATTCAAAACCCTACTCGTTTGTGTGTTAAATCAACCCCTTCAGTTTTAGACCTTGTAATTACAAAATCACCAGATGATGTTACTAGTGTTGAATTTTTGCCACCACTAGGAAAAAGTGATCACTTGGTATTGGTGATATCTCTAAATTGTGTGGTAGGTTGTTCTGATATTCCAAATCATTCTCCCAAATATGATTATGATAAAGGAAATTACATTGCATTTTCAGATTATATTTCATCTCTTTCTATACGAGAGGAGTTGCAGCAATGTAATGCTACTGTTGATGCATCTTTGATTTTATTAAGCAGGCCCTTATAGAAGGTAAGGGTCAATATGTACCAATATATACTAGGAACAGTTTTTTGAAAATAGACAGATCCTTCCTTGGTATATTGTACAAATGGTAAAAGAAAAAGGTGATAGGTGGCGTGATCATTTAAGATTTAAAACCTTAGATTCTTGGTTAAATTATAAAAGAACTAGAAATAGAGCAACTAAATTCCTTCGTTTAAACTGTCAAGAGGTGGAGACAAATGTTATAGCATCAGTCCAAAGTTGCCCAAAAATATTTTGGAAATATGTGAGAAGGAATCAAATTTCACAATCCCCATCATCCACTTCCTTTATAGATCCCGAAACTTTTTTACATATTGATGATGATTTTGTAAAATCACAACTTTTCAATAAGGTATTTGGTTCAGTTTTTACTCAAACACACACCAAAACACATGCTCAGTTTATTCCTCTAGATTTAACTAAATAATTTGTTGATTCAGAGTTTACAGTCCAACAGGTTTATCTGACACTCCGAAATTTAGATTCAGGAAAGGTACCAGATATTGATGGATTTTCTAATGTGATGTTACGTGAACCTGCATCAGTTCTTGCTTGACCACCCACATATATCTTTAATCGTTGTCTCTCATCTGGTGAATGTCCTTCAGCTTGGAAAAGAACTATCATTAGGCAGCTGTACAAGAATGGTTCAAAATCCCATTTCAACAATTACAGACCAATATCAAATACATCAATCTTTTGCAATATAATGGAGGAAATTGTGATGGGAAGAATCCAAGCACATTTTGAGGAAAACAACTTATGGCATTCTGCTCAGCATGGTTTCCGTAAACGACAATCTTGTAACGCGCAACTTCTTGAGGTGATTTGTGATTTTCAATCGATAACTGATAAGGGTATTTTGTTTGATTGTATTTATATTGACCTTTCCAAAGCATTCGAGAAAATTTCCATTCCACTTCTGATAAACAAATGTCAACAATATGGTATAGGCCCACAAACTAAAGCATGGATAACAGATTATCTTACAAATAGAACCCAAGAAGTTGCAGTAGATGATGCTTTGTCATCACCTATGTCTGTCATAAGTGCAGTTCCACAAGGCAGTTGTCTTGGGCCAGTACTCTTCTGCCTTTTTATCAATGATTTACCAGGCGTTGTTAGGAATTTGACCATAAAAATGTTTACAGAGGATGTAATTATCTAAAGGCCAGTCATGAGTGAACATGAGATTTCTTTACTTCAAGAGGATTCGGTTGCTCTGGGCGAGTAGTGCACTGCAAACTCTATGTTTATTAATGAAACAAAGTGCAATGATGTGCATTATTTGCGTAGACTCCCTCAATATTACCATTACTTTGTTGTTGGTAAATTAATTTCAAGTGTAGAATATGTTTGTGACCTTGGGATTTGTTTTGATTCAAGTCTCAAATTTAATAAACATGTATCAGATATCACCCATAAGGCTAATTACCAATTATTATGTCTAAGGCGTACTTTTTCTAAGTTTAAATCTTCATTCACTGATCTCACTTTATGTATCCACTGTATGTCCAGTACTTGAGTATTGCTCATCAGTATGGTATCCCCTTAATAAGAGAGATAGAGAGGGTTGAGAGATTGCAACGTAGGGCCACCAAACTCATACCGTACCTAAGTCATCTACCTTACCACCAGAGAATGCAAAGACTACAGTTGCCTTCTCTCCAGTTTAGACGTGATAGAGCAGACGTAATAAATACATTTGGCATTGTTAGGAATATCGATAATATCACCCCAACTCACTTTTTCACTATAACAGAATACAGTAGTACCCATCAACACCAACACAAAATTTACCCACCATGTTCACAGAAAAGATTAGGCCAAAACTCTTTGTCTAGCCAAGTGTGGAAGACTTGGAATTCACTTCCATCAGAAATAGTTGCAAGTACCACGGTCCAGTCTTTCAAAAGTAGTTTAGCCTCTACAGATTTCTATACTAGGTCCTATCACAATCCATTTTGAGATTATTTTTACTTTTGTATTACCTGATTTGTGACAGTGTGACAGTTATTTTGTAGGCTTACTTTTTGGTAGGTTTCAATTATTAACAGATATGTTTCAGTTAAGTTGGTATGTTATTGTATGTTTCAGTAATATTATTTTTCCAATGTTTTTCAGTTACTGTATGTTTTTGTTACGTCATTGACATTGTTATAGACTTTTTTATAATTGTTTTGTGCAACAAGCTTGTTAAAGCTTACCGTATCTTGGTATTAATAAATAAATAAAAAACTTGGAAGTTAAAGGTGCATTTGACAAAGATAACTAATAGATAGGATTTTCTAATGACGAACAAAAGAGAAGCATGATCCTTGAAGGTAACACCTCTCCAAAATATCATTTAGGTAAGTAACATCGAATTTTACTTCCTTGTATAGTGTTTTTATGACATTGCAATTCTAAGCTTCAAAAAGATGTAAATTCTCAAACTTAGTTATGTGAAGAAAATGTTTTGTAGCTTTCAAAATATAAGCAAGAATGACAAGAACAACCAAGTCAAAGATAAGAAATCACGCTGGCTGTTTATTAATGCGACTATCTATAAAATTGCAGGCCAAAGACAATGTTCTGAGATTTTTTGTCATGAAACAGAAGCCAAAGACATACATATGAGACAAAATTGTACTTGGCAAGGTCCTTCAATAGTTATTTTATTTGTGCTTCCCTTTTAATGAACTTCAAATTAGTTTTGTACATTTTTTAATCAAATATTATAATTACCTTTGACTAGTATTCAAGATCATTTAAAAGTTAAACAACAAAGAAATAAAATATAAATTTAACTTCTAAAAAACAGTAAACCCTTCTTCCATATCACCCAAAATTTCCCCATGAGTTTCATTTTCATTGTTTTGTCATTGTGATTGCAAAGAAAAAATGCACCCACTGTGAGTTTCAATGAGTTCAGCATTTCAATGAGTTTTGTCATTGTTATTGTGAAGGCAAAATGCACCCACTTTGAACCAAATTTTTTTTACATGCATGAAATCAGCACAATGTGCCAATTGGAAAAATTCAATGCACAATCACCTCAAAAAAAGCACCCAAATGGCGCAAATGTGCATCATTTGGCAACACAGCAAGCACAGATAAGGAATAATGATAAATATGGATTTGTTGTTAGAATAGAAATGAAGTCTTTTGTCCATCTTTGAAAGTAGCCCAGTTCAGAAAGTCAAATAAAACTCTCATTAAGGAATCCAGAACCTCAATGATTCCTTTGAACCTCCATACCTCTCCCCTTCAAAGAGCATTGACTATTGATGACCCTTTGGGATCTTTACTTTTTAAAGTGAAACCTTGAGAAATAGATGTAAGGGCTACTACTCAAATGAGGTACAAGGAAATTGTTTTAGCGTCATACTTTTGCTCAGTCATCATTTAGCTTATTAGGTTTTAAAGATTAGTAAATCAATTTCTTTAACTTAAAGGAAAAGTCTTGATATCATCTAAAATCCTGCTGAAGTAAGAGAAACCATATCTTCAAAAACTAGAGCCAATGAAAAAGAGACCAAAAACCCAAAGCTGAAGCAATTGTCAAAATATAGATAGGTTTAGACCTGTCATCTATGTAATTTTCTATTTCTTGGAAATAAGGAAAGGGTAGAGATTGCATTAGCTGGATACCAAGCTTCCCACGTATATTCTAGACCATAGATTCAGAAAGTTTTCATCACCTAACCTGGCTACTGACTCTCAAAATGGTCTTAAGCTAAGATAATGAGAATCTTGTTGCTTTGTGGTTAAGAAAAAAATATCTTTCAGAAGTAATTGATAAGTATTTGAAGTGTTATCAGAAGTAATTGATAAGCATCATTCTGAAGTTTTCAACTGTTCACAATCTAGTTAGTTTAATCAATTTCATTTTAAAACATCTAAACAAGCCTAGGAAAGGGAGACATTTAATTGCAATATATCAGAAAAAACTTTGATCTTGTTGATCACAAGATTCTACTGGAAAATGTGATGAAGGAACACATTCCTGAATGTTTTTTTGATATTGTATACAGCTTTCTAGTTAAACTGAGAACAAATTGTAAAACAAAATAATTTTCCTCCTCTTTGCCAGTTTTCTGCAAGGAACAGTGATCAGTTCCTCCTCATGATTCCTCCTCATGATCAGTGAAATAGCTACAGTGCTAGACAAAAGATAAAAGTATACAGATGATTGGGTCTGGCTTATTCCACCTAGAAAATCCTCCTCCCCCATAATAAATTCCCCCACATTCAAAATTAAGCAGGCACAAAGGAAGTATGACAAATAAAATAATGAAGAAAAAAGGATTCTTGGAATAATCTATCAAACAGTTCATGGTAATGAACTGTAAGTAAGGAGCAACCCGGCTCAATGGTAACCAAAACTCTAGAAAACGGGTTTTTGATACCAATACATACATCAAAAGAATCAGATTTCAATGCTGATTTCAAATATATAAGTTTCATCAAGTTTAGTCCTACCCATCAAAAGTTACGCGCCTGAGAAAATTTGGCTGATTTTCAAAAAAAGGGGAAAGACCCCCTAAAAGTTTTAGAACCTTAATGAAAATTACACCGTCATATTCAGCGTATCAGAGAACCCTACTGCAGAGTTTTCAAGCTCCTATCTGCAAAAATGTGGAATTTTGTATTTTTTGCCAGAAGAAAGATCATGGATGCGTGTTTTTTTGTTTTCTTTCTTTTTCAGGGGTGATTGTATCGACCCAGTGGTCCTAGAATATCGTGGGAGGGCTCATTGGAACGGAAATTAAAAGTTCTAGTTCTTTTTTCAAATGACAAAAAAAATGGAGGGCAACTAGGCCCCCTCCCACGCTTATTTTTTTCTCAAAGTCACCCAATCAAAATTTTGAGATAGCCATTTTGTTCAACATGGTCGAAAATATCATAAATATGTCTTTTAGGATGACTTAATCCCCTGAAGTCCCCAGGGGGAGGGCTAAAAGTTATGAACTTTACCCAATGTTAACACATAGTATTGGTTATTGGGAAGTATACAGAAGTTTTCAGGAGGGTTTTTTCTGGTAGTAGGGGGGAGTGGGTCGGGGTTATGTTTGAGGATCTTTCCGTGAAGGAAGTTTTCATGGGGGAAGGGAAACTGCCATGAAGGGGGCACCAGACTTGCCAGCATTATTTATTGGTTATTGGGAAGTATACAGACATTTTCAGGAAGGATTTTTTCTGGAGGGGGGGGGGCTAGAGGAGGGGGTTACTCTGGAGAATCTTTCCGTGGAGGATGTTTCTTTGGGGTAAGGGACATTTCTATGATGGGGGCGCCAGATTTCCAAGCATTATTTAAAAAATGAGCAGAAATTAAATAAAAAATAAAAGTAAGAAGCAACATTAGAACTTAAAACGAACAGAAATTATAACATATGTGAGGGGGTTCTCCCCCAAGTCAATACCTCGCTCTTTACACTACAGTTTTTTTTAGTGCTTTCAAAAGAGCTATATATTATAATTAAACGGCCTTTGTGATTCAGGGTTTTGTGAATTAAAATTTTTTTTAACTTTTAACGTAAAGAGCGTGGTATTGACTAAGGGGAGAACCCCCTCAAATGCTTAATAACATATCCGTAATAAAAAAAAACAATAAAAAAAAACAAGCGATACGGCTCAATAGTAATTGAAACTTTTAAAAACGGAATTTTGATGTCAATAAATGTATCAAAAGAATGGGCTTATAATGCTGATTCTAAATATATACATTTTATTAGGTTTAGTATTACTCATCAAAGGCTACGAGCCTGAGAAAATTTATCCGATTTTTTAAAGAGGGGGGAAACATCCCCTACAAGTGAATACATCCCCTACAAGTAAAAGCTGCATTAACTAGAAAACGATCAGAAATAAAATTAAAAAAAACAAGTTTTTTAAACTGGAAGTAAGGAGCGACATTAAAACTTAAAAGAAACAGAAATTATTCCGTATATGAAAGGGGCTGTCTCCTCCTCAACGCCTCGCTCTTTATGTTAAAGTTTGACTCTGTCTCACAACTTTATTTTTTAAAACAATAAAAAACTTTAGCGTAAAAAGCGAAGCGTTGAGGAGGGGACAGCCCCTTTCATGTACGGAATAATTTCTGTTCGTTTTAAGTTTTAATGTTGCTCCTTACTTTCAGTTTAAAAGACTTATTTTTTTTATTTAATCTACCTAGATTCCAAGTATAGGCAGAATATGTGGTAGAATATCCTACAGTTTTTTTTTTCATGTTTCTGCAAAACTTTTTTCCTGGTCAATTTAAAAATTGTTGTCATAAGTCCCTGGGCCAATGGGACTAATGTGCAAGATAAACTATTCAAAGGATTGGTTCCTTCTCTAACAAAGGGGCCTCCAAAAAGCCAATTTTTTTTTGATTAGCCTGAAATTTATCTGAAACATTAGGATAACAGAACCCCTATGTGGAAGGAGAATAAATGAAGATATTGCATTCTCTCAAAATGGCCAGAAAAGTGCCAAACAACGTTTTTCCACCCACCTCAAATAGAAAAGGCTGTTTTACAACAAAGGCTATCTTAGAAACTTGAGACATAGCTAATTTGACTGGAAATTGAAAGTTCTAGTGCTCTTTCTAAAGACCAAAAGCTACTGTTGGGAAATCAGCCTCCCTTAGGTTTGTTTTCTCCTATCCAGTCCTCCTCTGACCTTTATGATATTGAATCAAAATTTGAGTATTTATTTTGCTCAAAAATTTCAAAATGTCTAAAAAGTTTGCCCAAAACCCCAGTATAAAACTTCATTGGTACTTATATAGTAGCCGGGCAACATGTAAGAAGAACAACATATAGAATCTCAAAGATCCTATTGAAAAACAGGTTTCCGCTTCCTAGTGAGGTATTGCTCACTCTGTGAAAAATATTTAAACTTTAGTTTTTTTAGGTTAAAGGGGGAAAAGGTACCTATCATACTTCGTTTTATTTCATTAGCATTAACCAAACTTCACTTCTTGCATGTTGTCCAGCTACTAAATAAGTACCACTTCATCTTACCCTGCTATGACAACTCAACCCCCAGACACATGGAAAAAATAAAATGTAAAAATAGGTAAATGATATATGCCAGATGATCTAAAATGGGTTGGCAACCTTTTTTGACTTTGGGTCAAAATCAACTACATTGTGAATATTTAAGGGACATTTGGGTCAGTGACATTTTGATCTAAAACAGTTTTTTTGTGAATAATTGTATTTAATGTACCCTAGCCAAAATGCTGCTCCTTCTTTCTTCTTAGGTAACAGGCAACTGGTTCAACCCAGCCCAGTTCTCCCTCCCAACTGGAGTATGGCGAGCCACTGGCCATCTCTTGGGGTCCCTGCAGCCCCCACGCCCATTGTCTCAACAAGTTCTAATAATTTGGGAAACTTCCAGCAGTTTTTGGCAATCTACCCCAGGTACATAAAAAGAAAGAAATAGCTAGTTCCTACAATCTCCCCTCTTTTCTCCTTGTTAATGCCCTGTCTCTAAGCAATAAAGTGACAGAACTTTTGACAAGACTAAATGACAATAGAATTGATATTTGCTGCATAACAGAGACGTGGTCTGTCGATGAGTTTAACGCCCAGATAAGTAACTATAATTTTCTAATCAAGAGTAGGTGAAACAAGGAAGGTGCTGTTATCACACATGGAGGAGGAGTAGGTATGTACATTCAAAACGATATACCGCATCAGATATATGAAGACTCTTTGTGGGTAATATTGAGACCAAAAGTTCTTCCCCGTAAGTTTTCCTTGATCGTAGTTGGAGTACTCTATTTTCCGCCATGGTTGAGTTACAGGCGGGAGCTCATAGCCCATCTACAAGCATGTTTGGATGAGATTAAATTGAGACACCCAAACAGTTCTGTGGTTCTTATGGGTGACTTCAACAACCTACTACCCAGCTGGATTGAACGATCACTAAGCTTGAAGCAAGTTGTTTGTGAAAAGACAACTCAAAAGTCTGTCATTGATCTCATCTGCACAGGTATTTCCGATTTCTATAGTGATCCAGTGACGTTGCCGAGTCTTGGTAAAAGTACACACTTCTATATGCACTGGTGTCCAAGGGAAGAAAATAGAATAGGAACCAGGTGAATTTTTTCGAGCCGGCCTCTGACTGAGTCTGAAAAAGAGCTATTCGCTAAATAGGCTATTTCGAAAAACTGGAAAAGTTTGTACGAAAACTGCAATGTCAATGACATTTATAGAATATTTTCCACTGAAATAGGGATAGCTTATGATGTGTATTTTCCAGAGAAGACAATCACAGTAAACTCAGCTGACAAGCCCTGGGTTAACTCGTGCCTGAAAAGGCTGATACGCAAACACAACAGGCTCCATAAAAAGCGGAAGATAGGTGAAGCTTCCAAGCTGAGAAATCAAGTGGTCTATGAATGTAAATTGGCTGAGAAGTCATACAGTTCAAAAATGAATGTGCTCATGACCACAAATCCAGCCGTTTACTATAAAGGAATACGGCTTCTCACTGGCTCTGTAAGTGTAAGCGTATACAATAAATCTGGGAATAAGCTCAACACAAACGCTATTAATAAGTATTTTGCTAGTATTTGCAGAAGCAATCCACCAATTTCCAATGTTCCCACCTTGGCTGTTTCATCTGAAATACCCGTGATTTTCCCTCATAAAGTTGCAAAGGTTTTTGAGAGACTTGACCCCAATAAGGCAACTTACCCTGGAGACATTCCAGCAACCTTGTATAAAGAAAGCGCAGCCTTTCTAGCTGAACCTCTGACAGCCTTTTTAAACCAATGTATTTTGAGTGGTACCTTTCCAGATGATTGGAAAAAAGCAGTTTTAACGCCAATACCTAAAATTTCGAATCCAAAAGGGGTGAGTGACCTACGACCTATATCTTTGACCCCTATTGTATCTAAAGTTTTCGAACATTTTCTAAAGAAATGGTTACTAGAAGATTTCTGTGATAAAATAGATCCCTGTCAGTATGGGTTTATCAGAGAATCTAGCACAGTACATTATCTCATCAAAATTGTGGAAGAAGCCCTGGAGTATCTTGAAAATAAAGATGCATTTGTAGAAATATTGCAAGCAGACTTAGAAAAGGTTTTCAACAAATCAAGCCATCCAGATATTCTTGAGTCAATGACAGATTTTAGACCTTTTTTAAGTCGGATAGTTTATAGTTTTTTTTACATGGACGGCAACGGTGTGTTAGCACTGATGGGGTACAATTGGATGTTCTTGAAGTTTTCTGTGGAATACTCCAAGGCACCAAAACGGGACCTGTTTTATTTTTAATACTGTAACAAAATTGCGACTTGGCATGAAAACAGAGCTAAGTTTGCAGATGATTTATCATTGATGATACTTCATAAGCTAGGATCCATGATTAGTACGGATGGCATTGTTCGCTGTTTGGAAGCTGACTGTGAAGAAAAACGGCTTTCAATTAATAGGAAAAGTCAGCACTTATGAGAGTCTCGTTAAAAAAAAAAGTTCCTAGTCAAAGTGGTATAATTGTGTTAATTGTAAATAACACGGCAACTTTATGTTTAACTTTTAATGAAAAAACGTCAGGGATAAAACAACTAAATAATTGTATCAAGAAGGTAAAAATAGCGTTGCATAATCTAGTCATAACGCGGCGATTCGGTTTTAGTCGTTTTTCACTGTTGAATTTTTATAAACTGTACATTCGAAGTATTTTAGAGTATGCTTGCCCTGTGTGGCATCCGGGGCTAAGTAAAGAGCAATGAAATGACCTTGAGAATGTGCAGAAACAAGCTACCCATGTGATATTAGGTCCGGAATTCACAAATTATGATGATAGCCTTAAAATCCTTGGCCTAGATGGACTTGATGCCAGGCGACACCAGCTTACAATGGCCTTTGGACAGAAGCTTTTGGGGTCCAGCAGCCATCGAGATTTGCTCCCTGAACCAGCAAGAACAGGGTGTAATACAAGGCACCAAAATAAACTCAAGCCTTGTAAGCCCGTGGCTACCAACCAATACAGATTGTCTTTTTGACAGTATTTTATGTCTCATTTTAATAAATAAGTGACAAGGAAGAGTGATTATTTAAATTATATTGTGTCTCATTTAATTCTTGTTATTTGACATAATAAATTCGTATCGTATAATAAGAAAGATTTTATTTTAAGAATAATTACAATGAGCTGTTGACCCTTGTTCTACACCACACATTCTGTCTGTATTTTGGAACATAGGTGGAACATTTCAAAATTCTTTATTCTCTCAAAATTCTTTATGATCTAAAAGGGGTTGGCAACCTTTTTTGGCTTTGGGTCAAAATCAACTACAATGTGAATATTTAAGGGACATTTGGGTCAGTGACATTTTGATCTAAAACAGTCTTTTTGTGAATAATAAGAAAAAAAAATTATTTTAAGAAGAATTACAATGAGCTGTTGACCCTTGTTCTACACCACACATTCTGCCTGTATTTTAGAACATAGGCAGAACATTTCAAAATTCTTTATTATTTTCATTATTTTTATTTACCATACTTTCTCTGTGGCTGATCATTTTTTACTATGAGGGAATTTTCCAGGTGAGGGGGGAATATGCCTAGCACCAGATGATCTTTCCCTAGCTGAAGTATTATCTGGATTTAGTAAAAACCAAACTTTCAATTACATTGAACAAGTTAACGTTGAAGCAGCAAAACTGAATATTGTGGTAAATAAAGACCAATGCTCAGTAATGGCATTTACATTTATTACAAAATCCAACCTGAATTTGAACTACCTATAGACCCAAACCTCTTCAGGGACAGCACTACCCCACTAGGGGCGGTGATCTTTTCTGGTCTTGCCTGTCATGAAAATACAAGATTGATTGTGAAAAAGACAAATGGTGCTATCCAAAAGCTGAAAACCCTAAAGAAATTCTGGGTTCCAAAGATTAAACTGAAATTGATTTTCTGCTTGTTTATCTGCCCCTTTTAGAATATGCATGTCCTGTTTGGCATTTTGCTCTAACAAAAGAAGATAGTAAAAAAATTGAATGGGCTCAAAAAAGATCACTACAAGTCATCTACAGAAATTTCCCATTGCCTTCCTCTTTTTGTTGAGAAATATTAATTTAAAAAAACAAAGGTTTTCTTAGGGAGGTAAAGAGCAAAGTTTAAACTTAAAATTGGACAAAAATTATTACTTCACAGCCTATCTAATATATGTCAATAAAAATAGTAAAAATAAACCAACTAATTATGTTTCCCCATGTTTCTAAGATTGTAGAAAACTAGTGCTTTACTTAAAACATAAAAGTCAAGTATAAAAACAGGAATATTGATTTGGGAGTCCCTTTACAAGCTGAGCTTCTTGGCCGTGTAAAAACCTTATGCTTGTATTTGTATTTGTTTTTCTTTTTTAGTATTAATAAATTGATTGATTGATTGAGTCAAAAGTGAGTACATAGCCAGTTATTTCTCTCTATACAACAGTGAATTTCAAGTTATGGTACAAATTTTAAAGCTAATCTATAGTCCTAATACTATCAAGATCTCTTTACTTTGAACTTGTCTATAAACTAATCATGACATGTCCTTTTCAGAACCAAAACAAGAGCCAGTCATTGAACTGAGCCATTGTGCAAAATTGATAGCAAACTAAATAAAAAAATAAATAAATCAACAATCCTAAAATGTTTTATTTTTATTCTGTAGAAATTGTCCTTAGTTGGTTTGCTTTTACTGTAACGAAAGTCCTATATTATTTGTGTTTTCAGTAAAGTGCTATTTTTCTGTAGGCCTAATCCTAGAAACATACGGAAACATCATTAGTTGGTTTATTTCTTCTAGTTTTATTGATATATATATATTAGATAGGCTGTGAAGTAATAATTTTTGTCTGTTTTAAGTTTCAACATCGCTTTTTACTTCCCTTGGACTTTGTTTTTTAAATTAGTATTTGCTTGTTTTTGATTAAAATTTAATTTAGAAACAACGCTGCCATGATCTTTTTCATCTATGTGGAATAATTTCTGTTTGTTTTAAGTTTTAATGCTGCTCCTTACTTTCAGTTGAAAACTGAAGTTAGTTGAAACATTATTTTTCATATAATTTCTAATCATCACCAATCTAGGGGAGATAAGACTCCTCTAAAAAACATTGCAGAAAACCTTGACAGATATGAAAAACTGTCAGTTTATAACAAAAAGTTTATTATCCATACTTTACAAAACAATACAGGTTTTTCAGGAAAGTTTGTTGTTCAATGAACAAAAAGCCATTTTTACTCTGCCAACTTTGCCTGAAAGGTATAATGAAGACAAGGCTTTATAAATTGCCAACTGACTAGCAGAAACTTGAAGGCTACTGTAATAAAAGAGAGCTGTTTAAGGGCTCATTTAAAAGTTTATTTTTATACCTAATTACTTTTCATAAATTTGACTTGATAGCATATTCCCATAAAGTGCACTTTCAGTTGCTTCCCCCATTTTTTTCAAATGAAAAAGCACCTTTTCCAATGAAATCACCACAAAAAGGTGTTTTTCAAGACCTATACAGGAGCAAAAAACTAAGGGGGCAAACACATCCCTTCCCCTCAATTACCATTGTTAGAACTAGCACACAGACATCATTGCAAAGTGAAGTTTGAAGGTTCAATTCAAAACTGTTGATCATTCGAGCTTAATTTTTGGTAGATTTTTAGTTGAAAAGTTTAGTTTTAGCGAATTTATTTTTGCAACAATCTTTTACTTTTAAGATGTTTAACAATTTTTGAAACTTAATAAGAGGGTTTGGAGGGGAATATACGTGAGGGGTTCTTACTCCAGTTAAGGGCTTTAGACTATAATTATTGCAATGGTACCATTTATGCTTCCAAACTTTTCCACTTAAGAAGTGGCACCAAAAATGCCGTTTTTAGTGCTACATGGCACTTATGGATTGTAGAATTGATAAAAATCACATAGTTATGTGTAATAGCTTTAAAATGAGCCTTCCTGGGATATGCTTTAAAAAATGAGTGCATCACATTTGCAAAAATAGTGGATTATCTGAAAAGTAATCATAAGAAGGTAGAAAACCATGATTGAAAAAAATAACCCTTGCAGGAATCTAACACAAGATAATCTAATTTGAAGTCCAGTGCTGTACTAACAGAACCAAGCTTCTAATAATCTAATTTAATATATTGGTGTTTGTAGGACTTCAATTGCATAGCTTGTTAAGGGGGGCTGGAGGAGAAGCGTATAGGAGGTGTTTCTGCAAACCTCCAGTTAAGGGATTCAGACCATAATTATTATTATAATACTGTTTTATACTTCCAAGATTTTCCACCTAAGAAGTGGCACCAAAAGTGTTGTTTTCAGTGCTATGTCTCACTTACAGATGGTAGAATTGATAAAAAGTGCATAGATATGAGCAAGTGTTTTTCAAATGAGCCATTACTTATCACTCTAAAAAGCTCTCGTAGCTCACTAGCTCCAGGTTTTCCACTTGAGACATGGCACCGAAAGTGTCGTTTTTAGTCCCATTTGAAACTTGCATATGGTGTAATTTATAGGAACGTAGATATGAGAAATATCTTTTATACGAGCTATTAAAAATATATCTATGATGTTCTGGTAGCCAACTAGCCCCGCCCCTTGAGAAATGGCATAAAAAGTGCCATTTTTCATGCCATACAGCACTTTCAGATGACAGAATTTATAAAAACCATGTACACATGAGAAATAGCTTTTGAATGAGTTTTTAAGCATCTCTCTATGATGTTCTGGTAACCTGCTAGGCCTCGAAAACAGAAAAAAAAGAATGGGAGAGGATCAGTGCTACCCATGCAAAAAAGTGATTTTCCTTGTTGTTCAAGGAGGCACATAGAAATCATCATAAATTTCTTTTTGCAATAAATTTTTATTTTTAAGACTAATTGAAATAATAGTTACCATTCCTAAATTAGTGTCAGAGGGCATTTTTTTCACTATGCATTTTTTTCAAAATGCTTTTTTTCAAAAGTGTTGTTTTCAGTGTAGTATTGCACTTACGCATGGTAAAATTGACAAAAAGCCCGTAGATGTGAGCAATAGTGTTCAAATGAGCCACTAAACATCACCCTTAAAATATCTGCTAGTCCACGAGTCCCAGCTTTTCCACTTGAGACATGGCACCAAAAATGCTGTTTTTAGTGCCATTTGGAACTTGCAGATGGTAGAATTTATAGGAAGAACGTAGATATGAGCCATATCTTTTATATGAGCTATAAAAAATCTGCCTACGATATTTTGGTAGCCCGCTAGCCCCACCCCTTGAGAAATAGCACAAAAAATGCCACTTTTGATGCTATATGGCACTTGCAGATGGCGAAATTTATAAAAAGCAGGTAGATATGAGAAATAGTTTTTCAATGAGTCATTAAGACTATGATGTTCTTGGAACCCGATAGGCCTGAAAAAAACCCGGAGGCAGATCAGTGCTACCCATGCAAAAAAGTGATTTGCCTTGAGGTTCAAGGAGGCACATAGAAATCATCATAAATTTCTTTTCGCAATAAACTTTTACTTTTAAAACGAATTGAAATAATATTTACCATTTCTGAATCAGTGTCAGATGGCAATGTTTTTTCACTTGCTAGTTTTTTTTCCAAAATGTGTTTTTTCACTTTTAGTGACTATGGGCTGTAGTTTGTTCTTTACTAGCTTGCAGCTACTGCTACAACCATGATTTGAACTTGACCCCCTGTCTATACATTGTGAGAAACTCTGCATGAAATTTGGCTCAATCCTCCTCCTCTATCCCATCTATAAGAAATTCCTCTTGCCTCCCAATGTCCCTTTTAGATCCTGACTCTCCAGAGAAGTGGCTGTAAAAGTTCCAAACTGGCACCAGTTTACTCCTGGTCACAGTACTATTTGTGAAATTTTGTGCCAAGTTTTGTTTGTGTTTCTAATAATTCATAGCTTTTGATAATTTTTCTTGACTAATTTTAGTTATTAGTAGTGGGCCATCTTTTTATAATTTGACTGAAACCTATAGTTTGGACTTTTTTGTACTTAATGATACTAGGGTAAAGGCACCAATGATTCAGCAGTTAAATAAAACACTTTTCTACTCTGGAAGGTTTAATTTATAGACTTTTGGTTTGAAAAGGGTTTCAGTATGTAGGAAAAGCATCTAGGAATCTAACTGTTCGATTAGAAGTTAGAAGTTTTATCAGAAAATAGTACAAAACTCCGATTTTCTGAAATTGGAACGTTTTCACCCACAAATTCGACAGTACAAAAAAATTACCTGTGTTTGATGCAAATCGGAACCCAATTCAACATGTGTCAAAATACTTGGGTAATGCTTGTGGGCAGATCCTGGTGCATTTGACATGACTATTCTCTTTACTTTATTTCTTCGTTTCTCTTCAACTTTGTTTAATGTATAAACATATAAAACACTATTCAGATAATGGAAGCAAAAAACTGAAGAAATTGTCTTAAGTATAGGGACGAAATTCGATATTCATATGGAGTGTAATTGTGTGACCTAGGTCATATGACTCTTTTCTTTTTTCAGTGTTGCATATGTGCCACAAGAATAGCATCTCCAAAGGCTATCTGGATTGGCCCACTTCCTCTCAGCTTTAACAGTCCAGCAAAAATTTCTTTGTTGTTCACAGTGAAAATGTTGTCAACATTTTGCCATTTTAATCCATTTCAAAAATTTTAGTTTTGACTATCCTTTGTCTGGAAAGTCCAGAATCCTTGAAATATGCATGTCCTATGTAAAACTATTAGAAATTTGTAACATCGAGGAGTTTAACATATTTACTAGCATTTTGGGTTAGATAGGGTCTAAGAAAACAGGAGTGGATTTCAAGAATTTTAAGAAGTTAATGTCATTATATTTGACTTAGTGGAATTTACTTTCATATGCAAATTCTTAGTTTCATCCAAAACATGGGTAGGATTTTGAGGGGGTCACATGGGATGTTTCTATGACATACTTCAAGGATCAGCAGGTCATCTACATATTAACACATTTGAGGGAATTTCCTACTAATTTCATTAATCAATACTAGATGTAGGATTGGTCCTAACAAGGTTCCTTGAGGAATTCCATGCTAAGTAGGGAGGGACTCAGAGAGAATGTTTTTGTATTTTGCATCTTCAGATTTATTTGAAAGAAAACATATACAAAATTTATTAAGATAGGGTCTACTTCAAAGTTATTCAGTGATAAATGAATTGGAGTGTTGTGATCGACCAAATCAAATGCTTAAAAATATGAACATGGTGTGAGGCCAAGCGGCAGTTCCTCAGATGATGGAAAACCTAACATCGAATCAGGAAAACTATGATTTAAAAAAAAACCTTTTTTTTAAATGTTTTTTCATGTGAAATATTACTAGAAATAATAATCATTAAAATCTCTCATTATTGGGAAAGTACTTTTAATTGAGTGTAGATGTTCTTCTGTTGACATCTTGATTGCATCCTCCTTTGAAATCCATCTCAGATCCCAAATAGATGAAGCTGTGAGCTTTTTCAAGTGGGAGACAATATAGGGTGAGTTGATAGTCTCTTGTTATGTTCAGGTCAAGAACTTTTGTTTTCTTTTAGTTTATTCAAAGGCCAGGGTAGGCTGAGAAATATGTCACTTTGTCAAGCATTTGCTGGGCTGAGGTTGGGTTTGGGGTGAGAAGATCTACATCATCAGTGTATTTAAGATCTGTCAAGCTGACGTTACTGCCAAGTAGTACTTCTTCCAATATCAGAGACAGTGTGTGTAAGGATCCAATGAATACAATTATTGAAAAGGACCAGATAAAGTATATAGCCTTGTTTGACACCCCATTCTACATCAAACAGTGAACATTCTTTGCCATAGATTCTGACTCAGGATCCACGTCCTTGGTAATAAGCTTCCAGGGATGTCAACAAATTTCTGCTACATGACATCTTCAAGGAGAATCTTCCACAAGGTTTGCTGTTCAATTGTGTTGAAGGCAGCAACGTGATTTATGAATATGTTGAAGAGTGGAAGGTTGTACCTTTTTTTTTGTTGTTGCATGATCAAAGGGAGGGCAAAATCTGATCCTAGCGTCCTCTGCCATGCTGGAATCCAGACTAATTTTCCTGTGTTTGCTTATCTCTTGCTGTTTGGAACCTCCATAGTAGAATGATGGCAAGTAATTTGGCTGCACTGTCATTGAGAGAAGTCTCTATAATTGGCACACTCAGCCTTTTTGCCTTTTTTTAAATGGGAAGGATGATTGAGATTTTCCAATCTTTTGGGAACATCTTGGTTTTCCATATTTCAACAAATAGTGGCAGCAGCTGGTTTGCAATCAAGTAGGGGAAGCTTCGTAAATCTCAGGCGAAATGCTGTTCTCGCCATGAGACTTGTGTCTTTTGAGATTCTGGATGGCTTCAAAGATTTTACCAAAGTCTGGCAGAGACATGTATATGTTGCATGGCTCTTTTGAGACCAAGGGTGGTGTCTTTTCTAACTCTACATGTGCAATCACATTGAGGTTTAGAAGCTTACTAAAATGCATTTTCCAATGCTCTACTTTTTGGGCTCAATCAGCTATGGTATTTCCTTGTTTATCTTTAATAGTGTTGAAGACACTCAACTTCTTTCTGGTAGCTTCTTTAAGAATTTAATATTTACATCACGAGTCACGGGTTTTGTGCTGCGTTTTTTAGTTCACAAGCAACTTCCTCCCAGTGACGGGTGTTGTCCTTTCTTATGTTTTGCTTGATACATTTCCTCAGTACAGCTTTAGACTGTTCGCCATGACTTGCAAAGAGAGACATGACTTGGGGCATGTCTCTCTTAGATCATTTCCAGGTTTTATTTTTGAAATCCAACTCTGTCTGGAGGGGTGAGGATAGCCAAGTATATCAGATGCACCTTCATTGGTGGTGGTCTTAAGCTGCTGCAGCCACATTTCTTTGGGGTCTTGTGCATTGGTAATAAGGCATTGAACCTGTTTTGGAGCTGAAAGCAAAACTCATATTTGATTAGAATTCAGTTTGTCAATGTTCAATCTCCTCTTTGGAACCACTTACTTTCTTGTACTAAGGCAGAGAAAAATATTAGCTTCAACAATGGTATGGTTGCTCCCTGCTTTAGATCCAGTACAGGCTCCCCTGTAGGCACAGGGGATGCATTATCATTAGAGTGTCAGGTGATGGATTGTAATACTTAAACATCATTTTTTATGTCAGCTGTAATAATTTTTCAAAAAGAAACCTGGTGATGACAACATGAACCTCTGTGTTGAAGTAACTAGAAACAGATAAAAAGCATCACAATGCTAGTACTGCTGTACCTGCAAGTAGAAGCTAAAATACTGCTGGAACCCCCTGCTTACGTCTGTTTTACACTGTTACTTCAATTAATATAATACTTTCAACTTGTGATGGAAACAGACGATGGCGATTCTAGGCCTGGGGATACCCCCCTGCCCATATGCTTATGCCATTTTTTTTGTTAAAGCCCACTTTTCCAATTCGAATATTCTGATGGACAGGAAATTTAAAAGAATCAAGTTGAGGGGCCTTTTCAAGAATTTAATTGGGAAACCAAAGAATATTGGCTTTGGACCCTCTCAAGTCCAGCAAAGAAGATGAAAGCTAACTTGGATTGTTAAGACTTTTCACCTTAGGTTGCACCAGTCATTATCTTGCACTGTGTGCCAGTTATGGCAGTAGACACCTTCTTCACCATCTTAATTGCTTCAAAAGAGAGATTTGCTATGTAGCATTCTATAATACTAAAATTCATAAACTCTCCTAAATTGCAAGCACTAACTAACTTTCTTATGAACAGTTTTTAAGACCTTTAGAGCAGTAGAATCCCAGAAGCCTTTTCCCCAGAACCGCATGATTGGAAACTTTATAGACGATTCACTTGCCTAAGAAATAGGCTAAAGAAGTTATTGAATTTCAAAATGACCTATTTTCAAAGGCCTTCATGTGTTTTCTCATACTCAGTTTTACCAGAATGACTGCTCTGATTGTCAAGTTTCGTTTCAGCAATGCCAGAAATCTTGCTCTTTTGAGTAGTATTTACCTTTGCTGAAATTGGTTCTGAAAAGTTTTACAAAGAAAAGTACAAAAAAGCAGCGTTGACTTGGGTGATCCCTTTGATATCTCTGTGATTGTCTAGTCTTTGTGACCTCCATAAAATAATGCGCATGGGCTCAAGTTTTATGCACAAATATCAGAGAGGGGTCTAGCCTAATTTGATTCTACTTTTGTAATTTCCTGGTTGAATTGGTGTCACAGATCAGGTAAATGGTCAACCACAGAGACCCAAATACATAGACTGTGGAGTTAATAAGCCTGGGCTTTATGTTTAATGGTAACCACTTCACTCCAGTTAAAGTAAGTGGAGACACATCTTTGTACTTTAAGTTTGCATTGGGATCTGCAGTTGAGTGGGCAAGTTATGTTTTACATTTATAGTTTTGCATGTTAGCATAAAAATTGAGTGTCTCGTATGAAAATTCCCCTAATCTCCTGGAAGAATCTGCTGAAGATCGAGAATGCCACTGGACATCCCGAATAGTTTGAACTATGCAGCTTCATCTCAACGTATGTCTGTTGTTGCATTCTTGTACTTCAACAATATGAAGTACAATATGTCATGGTGCAGTTGAGCATACAATTGGACTATTCCAATTTTGTTGTCCAGGGACTATTGTTGTTGGTGAAAATCTGCAAGCATTTTTTTGTGGTATTCAACCAACTACTACTAAGAGCGCACTGCAACACTAATCTGCCTCAGCCCAAGCTACACACGCTCCTCCTTCACTCCTATCTATTCAATGCTTCACTTTTTTAATTGCCTATGTAGTTTCAAATTTTCTTTATGTTCTTTCTTATGACCTCTTCCAAAAAGCCTAATCTTTGGTAATCTTCCATCCTTTGTCTGTAATACATGACTCAAGCATATCAACCTTTCTTTCATTATAGCCCTAGGAAGTGGGATCAGAGCAAATTTTTACTACACCTTAATGTTTGATGTACAGTGAGTCTGATTCTACCAAAAACAGATCATAAAGGGAAACTTTTTAGAAAATAGTTGTAAAGAAGCAGCAAATAAATACACTGGAGCCTTTTACAGCCTTAATGTTAAAGAAATCATCTTAAGAATTTGTTCTGCTTTTTTTCTAGGATTGCTGAACAAAATATTCAATGTAGTTATAGATTATTTTACATTTAATAGTCTTTATATAAAGTTTGGAGTGGTAACAAACTATCAAAAGTTTTCTCTGTTTAGTTTTTATTCTTTTTAGGACACTTGTGTTGGATTCTTGCTTGGAGGAATTGGAGAAATGAATAAACACAGACAACCCAATTATATGGTAGTTAATAAAAGTATGTTTCTTTACTATATTTATAGTTTGACTGAAAATTCTAGCTTATCCATTACGTTTTGCTTCTTTCAATGTCTTCGTTTGTGTTTTTGAGTTTTTTTTTTTGTAAATATTAATTAAGACTCATTTGAATTTTGAGTTCACGTTCGGATTAAGTGTTGAAATCTGAAAAATTGTTAGCTGTCAAAGGTTTGCCTATTCTATTTCCTACAAAGTTTGTTCTTGCCTTGAGTTCTAATTTCGTTTGATATTCTTTTGAGAGAAGAGAGGGGGAGCAGGGACCAAAATATTTTCCTGAGTGGGTAAGAATGCAGAAACCCTTTATTTCTTATTAATTTTCCTGGAAATTTTTCAAATTCCTGTGTAATTTGTGACTTCGCAAGGCTGAGGGAGACGTGGCTCTCTGGCCATCTCCCAAGTGGCGTTTCTGTTTTCTTTGTTCTACTGGGGCAATGTTGATTACTTCTTCACAGCTTGATTAGATAAAATAGTCTTTGGTGACGAAAGAATTCTTTTTTTTAGTGGCAACATCATACTAAGCAACATCTGGCAACCATACTAAGCAACATCTTGGCAATGTCACTTTACATACCAAGCTTATCTCGTCAGTACTGTCTACCGGCTGGGGTCTTCCGAAAACCACTGATTTTTTCGTTATTTCTCAAATATTTATTTGGCAGGATTGTTCAAAATAAATTTTTTTGGTCCTGGAGATACATTTCAATTAAATAACTACCGTGTGTAATTTGAAAGGACCTACTCGCATACCAAGCCTATTTTGTTAACGTTGTAACCCCTTTTTGTTATTTCTCAACTATTTGTTCTGCAAGATTGTTCAAACAATTTGTTTTAGGTGTCTGGAGATGTATTACTTTATGCATAAAATAATGTCTGTTCATATTCTGTAAAAAAAGAAGAAAAAACAACCAAAGAAATATAAAAAAAAAACATTTGGTAACGTTCTGTACCAAGCAGGGTCCAGGTAAAACTCCAAGTGTGTTATTCTTTTTTAACATTTTTTTTTGAAAGAACGTAATTTATGCATAATTATGAAATTTTGATTGTTACCTCATCCAAAAGGAATAGAAAATCAAGGTTAAACTGATTCTCATAATTACGGCAGAATCGCCAAAACTCAACCTTTGGGGTTCTCTGAGGACCGACCCCCCTTTTGGTATGTTCAGGGTTAACACAAGAGGATTTTTTCCCCTCTTAAGATAACCTTGCCAGTGTAAGAGGGTTGCTTATGAGGACAGGGTACCGAAACCCCAAAAGAAATAGTTTTTTAGGCCTAGACACTTTAAACTAGCCTAGTTCATTACTTCACTGTTACTTTCTTTCAGGTACAAGTATAAACGATATCGAAGAATGTTTCAAACGTTTTGTCAAGCGGGATGACATTGATATAATTCTAATCAACCAAAATGTAAGTCCATTCATGTATATGTAATGAAAAATTAAGCACTCCTTAGGAAGAGAAAGAAAATTCATACTTTATATTTTGCAGTACACAAAATTTTGTCTATCTTGGAAACACAAAAAGTGATATCTAATAGATATTATATTTCTTTTTTATGTATATCTTACTTCGTCTTTCGTGGTGCCCACGAGACTCCCTACTATTCATCTGCTAATTTTAGTTTACGCTTTTTGTGCTTTTTGTTTCATACTATGACAATTCTTATGCAAGCCATTTGCAACAGAAATTGAAAAGAATTGTTTTAATTACATGTAAAAACTAGTTGAAACCTCAAATAAAATTTTGTGATCAGGTATTTGGAGTGCATAAATCCTAGACAAGTGTTCTGTTTCAAATTTACCTAAGTATTTTTACACTAGAAGTCCCTGCAGGACAACCTATTTTCTGTTAAATCTATTCACTGTAAGTAGCACGGTAAACCAAAAAATATTCTGTGCTATCAGGTTATCAAAATATTACATCTGCAATATGTTGGTATGGCTTTGGGAATCAAGTTGGATGTTTCAGGGGGTGCTGGGAGGACCCCAGCACCCTTTAGGATTTTCTATTCAGCACAAATGATTTTCTATTCCTTTTGGATGAGGTAACAATCGAAATTTCATAATTATGCATAAATTACGTTCTTTCAAAAAAAAAAAAACGTTAAAAAATAATAAAGCACTTGGAGTTTTACCTGAACCCTGCTTGGTACAGAACCTTACCAAATCTTTTTTTATATTTCTTTGGTTGTTTTTTCTTTCTTTTTATTTTACAGAATATGAACAGACATTATTTTATGCATAAAGTTATATATCTCCAGACACCCAGAACAAATTATTTGAAAGAGAAAGTGTTATTTCTCAAATATTATAGATCTTGAATTTTGACACAGGAAGGGGTTCCACTTCGGTACACCCAACCAGTTAACGTTTTAAACATTTTATTATTTGCATGACCACATTTTTGGTAGGTTCAAGTGGCTGAAGTGGTAGGTTGTAGTGGCTAAAATTGTAACATGAACGTTGTTAAACTGCAATATTAGTTTTAATTAGGATTTAAATTTTAGCTGATATTTTAGGCTAGTTTTAAACGATCCAAGCGTTTCAGGTGAGTTTTAAACGATCCAAGCATTTTACTACTACTACTAACAACTCACTACAGCGTTAAACCACCTGAAGTCAGCGCAGCTGTGCAGGCTCCTCCTCAATCCCAATCTATTCAAAGCCTCCCTCTTTACACCCTTCTAGGAAGTTCCAATTTCCTCTCAATTTTTCTTTATGATATCCTCCTACCCCAGCCGCGGACGAACTGCTTTCCGTTTAGCCTTAGAAAATGCTTTACTCTCAAAAATCATATATATGTAAATCGGTAGATTTCGTTGAAAAACTCAAAAGCGTAGATTTCTTAGAAAATACAATTATAAGTAGCTTTGACATTGTTTCAATATATACAAATATTGATGTCGCAGTATCAGAACAGTTATTAGAAAATAAAATCTAAGAAAATTATCACCTAATAGAAGCTTCAGCAGCAGGAATAGATTGTGATTTCTTAATGATCTTAGTTAAACTCTGTAACAAGTACTCAATGCATTTCCAATTCCGTAATTATTTTTACCAGCTAATTAATGGCTTAGCGATGGGAGCGCCCCTCTCCGGGTTACTGGCGAATATTTATGTGGAACTTACTGACAATTGGGCATTAGATTCGTATTTTTTAAAACATGTCTTTTGGGGACATTACATGGATGATGTAATTTCACTCTGGAACTATGGGGAAAATGAGCTTAAGGGTTTTTTAGATCACCTTAATACATACGATAGAAATTTATAGTTTACTTTGGAAATCGAAATCACAAATAAATCCTATTCCTAGATGTGTTAACTATTCGTAGCCTAGATAAACTCAATTTTACTGTTTATTGAAAACCAACACAAAATAATAGATATTAGCATTTTAAATCAAACCACCCCCCACAAGTTAAAAGATCAGTCGTAGTATCCCTCGTCGATCATGTCCTAAACATTTGTTCTGATTCCCACATAACAGCAGAATTAAACTTTATCAAGGATATACCTTCAGGAAATGATTATCCTATTTTGTATATTAATAGTGTAATTAATTGTAGACTAAAAAGACATTCCCGTAAAATTAATGATAGTTCACCATGTGATATTTCTGACAAGCCCTTAAACATAATTTACCTCACCTACATCCCCAAACTCACTACAAATCTTAAAAGAGTTTGCAAAAAAATAATTTGTATATAGTATTCACAAATTATTTTCAAATCATAAATTTTATAAATTTTGGTAAAGATAAAACCCCAGTTACTCGCCAAAGAGGGGTCTATCAAATACCATGCGATTGTGGCAAATATTATGTAGGTAGAACACACCAGAATTTAGAAAAGCGCATACAACAGCAAAAAGATGATATAGTCAAAGCTCTAAATTCTAGTATATCCGTTGTTTCATATGATTCTGCATTAGGCAGCCATATTTTTGAAAATCCTAGCCACAATATACTTATTGATGAATCTGCCCTTATTAGCAATGACCTAGGCATAAAGCAGGTAGTCCGAGAATCAATTGAAATCAGAATTAAGATTAATAATAATATTTCCTTAAATAGGGACTTGGGGGAATATACACTAAATGCTCTATACACAAATTTAATTAAAAATGATCTTACAAATTACTCTAAAAAACCGATAGATATTAACACAGAACCGGTCACAAAAAGACCTTTGAGGTTAGCTGCCAAAAAAGCTGGATTAGCAATAAGAACGTGTTTTTAAATTATTTTTCTTTCATCTCATTGAATCGCCTTGTTTTACCTTACTTTTTATCAGTCCTGGTTGAACTTCGCTGAAGTAAGGATGCTAGGACTGCTTTGAACAATTTTTAATTTTTGGTTTTATTGGTTGCATGTTGTTGTGAGTCTTTTTTCTTTCATATATTTTTGTCTTGCTGAGGACAGCCCTTGGACATAGGGCCAAAATATTCATTCAAATTATCTCCACTGTCTTGTAAAAAGATTTCCCTATTGTTCTTCGTACTTTTGTTGTTTGTTTAGCCTTAGATGGTTGACTGAAAAGGACAATCTTCGGCAATCTGTCATCCTTCATTCGCAGAACGTGCCCTAACCATCTCAACCTTTCTTCTCATCATAGCCCTAGAAAGCGGGTTTTCGTACAGCCTACTGTTTGACCTACTGCACAAAAATTTGGCAATGTCTTCCACTCCTTCAAGATTGGTCTTAATGATTTATTATGATGTAAGCAAATATTTTAGAATAATATTATGTTACAAATTGGCTGAGAGAAGACATGTGGATACATAGAATTAAAGAAAGAAGGACTTAAATTCAAGATAACAAAAAAAAAGATAAGAAGAGGAATGAATTTTTAATGAAAAAGCTTAAGAACTTCGGAATTATGGAAAGACAGAATTGCGGATTTAGCTTAGCACCAATGGGCTTTCAAAGTCGACTAAGAAAATTCTACGGATTCCCTGAGTATCCTGGTTTTCAGTAATATAATGTCGTTTTGCATTGTAAATAGTCACGAGAACAAAATTCTTTCATGATAGGTTTTTCCCCAGAATTGGGGTGTATTTAGGTATCAGCAGTGGTTTAGAATTCTAGAAAGACTAAGATTGAATCTCATATTCAATATGAGATTCAAATCCATAATCCAGGTTTACTACTCATTTGATGTAAAATATCTATAATTTTAGCTAGCACTGAATTGGTCAAAGAAACTGGTTTTGCTTTAAAAGTTTCAACTAGGTAATAGAGTTGCAGAGGATAGAATTCAGCTTTCAGAACTTAGTTTTCTATTCTTTAGATGTAACGGTTTTTTGGAGGGGGGGTCACAAAATTATTTTTTTCAGGTGGGGGGGGGGGTACAATTTGTTTTACGCATCATACGTTTTTACGAGTCGGACCAACATTTTGGCGATTGGGTTCAAACCCCCTAACTTCCCTGGATACGGCCTTGGATATAACATATCTAAAATTTGAGTTAACACTCAGCTGATCAAAGAAACCGGCCTTGCTTGCAAAATTTCAATAAGCCAGTAGAATTGTGGGGGACAGAATTCAGCTTTCCCATTTTTAAGTGCAGTACTTATGTATTATACCAAAAACACTCAAGAAGTGAAGTTAGGTTAATCAGAATGAAATATATTAAAATATAATGAAAATCTAATACTTTAGTTTATATAATAATATAATTTGGGATATATATTTGCACATTGGGGGAGGGGGATAGAGTAATCTAACCTAATTTTACATGATTTGGGCTACATATTTATCCTGAAGACGACATGGAGGAGGACAGAAAACATCTTTGACAAAAATTCAAAGATGACCTTGAACCATGGGGAGGCTTCCGGAGGCATGGTAGGAGATGGGACTGAGACTGGTTAAAGATTGCTGGAGAAGTTGCAGTTGACAAATTAATTCCTGACTCCATTGGAGTTTATGCCATTTGGACACCTGTATAACTTTTGTTTGTGGTTGAGAAAAATAGACCTTTTCAAATTTTCAAGCATCCAAATCTGTCAAATAAAAAAGATTCTATTTCAGGTAGCAGAAATGATACGATATGTTATAGATGCTCATACTGAGCCAATTCCAGCAGTATTGGAAATCCCTTCTAAAGATCACCCATATGATGCATCAAAAGATTCGATATTGCGGAGAGCCAAGGTGCTTCTTTTGGTTTTTAGCTTTGATTTGCTTATAGTGTGTATGATATAGATGAGGAATTCTTAATGGGGAATTCTATAAACCCGTAAATCTAGGAGAGATCTGCAAGAGTGATCCAAAATGAACTAGGGCGAAACCACGTGAACTGAAAGAAATATGAAAGGTCCAAGAATTCTTGAGACATGTCATTTAGATAATTTCGGAGACCACACTGCCTTTTTATGACGATAAATAAAAGTTCAAATAGGGATAAAATCCTTTTAATTTTCTGGTGTTTTTGTGAATTTCTATCACTGTTTGTGAAACACTGTCTGTTAAAAGGATTTTATCCCTATTTGAACTTTTATTTATCGACATGTCATTTATATTACTAGTTGCCGCAGGTTCTGTTTATGAACTTTTCTAGAACAAATATGCCGCAAGGTTTACCTCTGGGCAGACATGAAATTTGGATTGACCTTCAGGAAGTTTTCTGTCAAACAATTCGAGTTTCTAACGGTTGCAGCTAACAACAAATCTATGAGGAGACTTTCATCTTCCTTCAGATCATTATGTACATTCAGTTCACGTATTTTTGACAAAAAAAATAATTTTTTGCTTTAAAATTCAATGTTTTTCAATTAGAAATTTTAGACTCGGTTTTTTTTTGCTATTGCTCAATTTTTTCACAAAAAGAGCTTAACTTTTTTCCTGCGCCAATAAGTACTTTATGAAAATTAGTGAAATAAGTGCTTTAAGTACAATAAGTACTTTAAGTACTTATAAGTACAATAAGTACTTATAAGTACAATAAGTACTTAATGAAAATATGAAAATTATGAACTTTTTGAATGACTTAACACACTTTATTGGTGCTGTGTAAGTGGAGTATTATGTTTGACTATTTAAGGCTTTTTGCCCCCTGGACCCATGTCAAGTCTATTCGCATACGAAAAACGCACTTTTCTAAAATTATTGTCGTGTATACAAAATGTTCTGACGTATATTTTCATGCGAGACACATCATTCATTTGCATTTTATATATCTATAATTTCAATTTTCAATTACCTTTGCTCAGATAAGAAATTTGGATTGACCTTCAGGAAGTTTCTTTTAAGTTTTCCTAAGAGAAAAAGTACTATATTCAATGTAACACGTGCTACACTGCTACACATGATGAAATAATGCTAAAATAGGACTTTCGTGCTACAGGTGGCAAACCTGTTGACTAGACCTGAAATTGGGCCATGGGGCAGATTTTTTTTTTATTTTGACGTCCTAAATACTTCTAATTTATGATGGGAGTCCGTTATGACGTTCTTTATTTGACCGCACTGAAAAAAAATTCCTGTGCCAATAAGTACTTTAGTGGTGGAAGAACTTTTTGAATGACTTAACATTTAACAAACTTAATTGGTGCTGTGTGAATGGACTATTAGGGTTTCGCTATTGTTTATTTACCAAGGATATCCGAATAATAAGATTTTTGCCCCCTGGACCATCTTAGGTCTATTCATACCCCAAAAACCGCGCCTTTCTAAGATTTTTTTTTTTATTGTTTAAAAACTATGTAGGTTTTAGGGCAGTACCGAATTTTCGTCAGTGTTGCCACGTTAAACTGTAAAATAAATGAGCAAAATTAGTCAAATTTGACGACTCTTTTCCTCCCTAAAAATTCAAACGTTAATAGCCTGTTGATTCTCCAAAACAACCAAACCTTCAAAGGAAAGTTGTATTTTCTTAAGCTCTTTCGTGCCGTATGTTTTCAGCTTGGTTTTTGCTCACTCTTCACCCACGTCTCTCACAATTTGGCGCCTGCTACTTCCAGAAACAGCATAGTTGTGTACGGAGGTCTATTTCCTAATTTTTTTCGTTCTTAATTGTTTAAGGCCCATTTGATGTGCAAGGATGATGTGCTAATACCGAGATTTAACTAACGCTAATTTGACCCCATCGGAAATTTTTTATTAATTTTTTTGCCAATCAAAAAATTCGATGAAAAATCTGATTGGCTCAATTTTGCGCTCACTAAATCTGAGTACTAATAAAATCTCATTGTAATTGGTTCTGGACATAATTTAAGCTATTGCTGTTAATATTAATTAATTAATTCGTTTATTTTTTACAGGGTGTCTATAGTGCTGAGTGAAGTTCATTGAAGAAGATTCTTGTTTGGAAAATTTATTTTATTCGTTCCATTATTTTGTTTTATTTGTGTTTAATAAAAAAAATCAATCGTTTAATTATTTTTTACCTATTTCATGGTTTAAATCATATCTCAATAACGTTTTATTGAATTTTAATTCGGGCAGTAGTTTCAATCGATATACATACCTGCTAGCATTAATATTTCTTTTTATATTTATAAGCAATTTATAATTAATTCGAAAACTGAGGGCAAGAAATTTGGAATATCACAGATTTCAATACAAACTTTTATATTTATAGCGCAATGGAGGAAGCATGGCCCACTTTGGTCCTCGAATCATATAGATGCAACATGCCTACCTTTCTGCTAACAATCTGAAATTGGAGGGGAAATGGGTCCACTTAATGCCTCAAATCATAAGGACACACACAACAAACAAAGGAATTAGTTAAATGTGAGTTGGGAGACAGTGCAGGTGCTGAGTCAAAGGGGGGTAGACAAAAGTCGGGACATTGCTTCGCATGCCATCGGTCATTTCCATAGTTGATTGCCTTGGTCAAGTAAGTCGGTACCGACTGTCCAAGAGAGTTCGCTAAAAAAAAATAGATTTTTTACGGTTAAAATCCAGGTACCCTAGGGCTTGAAAGTTTCATTGTTTGTAGAATTCCCAGTTTTTGAAACTTGGAAGCCTGCTGGCATCAGGACCGTTAGAGCTGGCACCCTAAAAAGGGAAAAGGCTCCCTGACTACAGCTACATGCATATCAAAAATCAAGTGAAATAAGCGATTATTAAATCCCAACCGCGTGGGAGGTAGGTTTTTCATTTCTTTAAAAATCTGTCGACTCAGTCATCCGTCCCCATGTCCCGAGACACTCGCCCCAAAAGATCAAAGCAGATCTAAGTACTTTTTTGCAAAGGTTATTGAAGGATTTCACGCCTTTGAATTACAATTCACATATACTGTAGATTTAAGGTACTTTCCTTTTTTGGCTCACTTTAATCCTCCAATCACACAGACGGAAAACCACGGAGGATTCCAGTTCAAACAAGATGCAACCTGCCAAACGTTGCTAAAACGTGGGCTGCGCTTTGGAGGGCCCGATTAATGCCTCCTTTAACATATATTCAAAATCTTAGCGTGATTCTGCTCCAATGAGATGCACCATGTCAATCTTTCTGACAAAAAGTTTGCCGTCTTACTGGTGGGCCGGAGGCCCAAATTATACCCCCCAGTAATAAAATATTATATATCTCTACTTAATTATGCATTAAAAAAGGTGCAACATGCATACATGACTGCTCACAAGTTGTCGGTAGAAAAAACGTGGGGATGGGATGGGAAGGCTGGAGGGATCTGGTCCACTATCCCTCCAATAATACAAACAGACTGAACCATCCCTATGTGATCCTATTTCAAACAAGATGGAATATGCCTATTTTTTTGAAATAAGAGTTGGCGATGAGTTTGAGGGACCACAAGGATTGTATGAAAACATCCAAGAATACCAATGAAAATCACTGTTTGTTTTCATAAACAAGGGCAACTATCCCCCCTCTCACGCCCACCTTTTCCCCAAACATATCCAAACAAAATTTTGAGATAGCCATTTTGTTTAAAATAGTTGAAAGGTCCGGAAATTATATCTTTGAGGATGACACTCCTCCCACAGCCCTCAGGGTAAGGATTGTAAGTCATAACCTGGGGGTATATAAAGTCTTTATTGAAAGCTTTGTCGTAGAAACTTGGAAAAGGGCTCATTCGATTGGAAATTCAAAGGGTCAGTGCCCTTTTTAATAGTCGAAAGTGATTGGATGACAACTATCCCCCCTCTCACGCCGACTTTTCCCCATCACATCCAATCAAAATTTTTAGACATTTTTTTCGTTCAAGGAAGTATAGTGTTTTAGAAATTAGTTCGCTGGAGATAATAACTCTCTCAAAGCCCATAGGGCAATGGTTGTAAGTTTTTCCTTGGGGGAATATAAGGTTTTTATAGGTAATGATGTTGTAGAAACTTCAAAAAGGGCTCTTTTGATTGGACATTAGAAGGGCTTGTGCCCTTTTAAATAGTCGAAAGTGATTGGAGGATAACTAAAACCCCTCTCACACCCACCATTTCCCCAAACACGTCCAATAAAAATTTGAGATTTTGTTCCGTTTGTTCGACGTAGTTAAAAAGTCCGAAAATTATATTTTTGAGGATGGCACGCCCCCCACAGGGCAAGGGTTGTACGTTTTGCCCTGGGGGCATGAGGTTTTTTCTTATAGAAAGTGTCGTCGTACAAAAATTCAAAAACGAATCCTTCGATTGGAAACTGAAACGGCTATTGCCCTTTTTAATAGTCGAAAGTGATTGCAGGGAAAGTAACCCCCTCTCACACCTACCATTTTCCCAAGCAAATCAAATTAAAATTTTGAGATAACCATTGTGCTTAATATAGTTGATAGGTTGGGAAATTATGTCTTTGAGGATGACAACCCCCTCACAGCCCTCAGGGCAAAGGTTGTAAGTTAGGCCCGGGGGCATATAAGGTTTTTATAGAAAGCCTTATCGTAGAAACTTCAAAAAGGGAAAATTCGGTTCGAAATCGAAAGGGCTAGTGCCCTTTATAATATTTGGAAGCAATTGAAGGGCGACAGACCCTCCTCTCACACTTACCATTTTCCCAAACACATTCGACCAAAGTCTTGAGATAGAGATTTTCTTCAACATCATAGGAAGTTCTGGGAATTAGGTCTTTCAGGATGATACCCCCCCCCCCTCCCCAAGCCCTCAGGGCAAGGGTTGTAATTTATGCCCTTGGGGCATATAAGTTTTTTATTGAAGGTGTTTTCGTAGAAACTTAAAAAGGGCTCATTCGATTGGAAATTGAAAGGGTTAGTACCTTTTTTAATATTTGAAAGTATTTGGAGAGCAACTAACGCCCCTCTCATGCCCACCATTTTCCCAAACACATCCAATCAAAATTTTGAGATAGCAGCTTTGTTTAACATAGTTGAAACTTCTGGAAATTAGGTCTTTGAGGATGACAACCCCCTCACAGCCTTCTGGGTAAGGGCTTAAAGTTATGCCCTGGGTGCAGATATGTTGTTCGCAGACAGTTTTGTAGCAGGAACTCAAAAGGGCTTACTCAAATTGGAATCGTAAGGGTTAATAGCCCTTTGCGATTGTTGAAAATAATTGGAAAGGATCACATTTTTATAGTAAAGATCGATGTGGGCGCAATGTATCACTTCGTATCGAAGGAGTTGTCATAGGAACTTCGAAAAGGGTTCATTCGATTAAAAATAGAAAGAGCTAATGCCCTTTTTAATAGTCGAAAGTGATTGGAGGGCAACTAGTCCCACCCCCACCCTCCCATTTTCCAATTATGTTTAAAAACTTAAAATGTTTCCTTGATATTACATCAAAATTCACTGTGATATAGCTCATCATGAGCAGGGTATCTCTGCAAGAACCCGAAAGAGTCAGTGGGCATCATGATAAAAAGTTTGTAGCTGTTTCTATTCTTAAAATTCAACCTAGTAAAAATACCCTAAGTACATCCAAGGTCTCAAAGAAATTAAGCAGATTTTTTTTTTTTTTGCGAATAGTATAACTTTTTCTCTTTAAGGCCAAATAAAGGAGGTATGAAAATAAATTAAACATTACTATTTGTGTCTAGAAGGGTGTATGTTGTTAAAAATTGCTGAAAATTTTTCTCCGGCATACAAATAGCAGGCCAAACTATAAAGTCTTAACAAAAATCGAAATGACTTTAGTATTATTTTCTTTTTCCCTGAAAAGACTATGTCAATATAAAACGAACAGAAATTAATTAAAAAAACTTTCCACAAAATTAGTTTTCAAAGAAAAGTAAAGAACTCCATTAAACAAAAATGAGCAAAAATAAAATCAAATAATCAACTAAGCATGAAACTACCACAAAACAGCATCGATAAACAAATAAAATCAAAAACGAACAGAAATTACAATAAATAACCGAGTCAAACTCAAAACGAGCAGAAATTAACAAGAGTAGGGCTCAAAACCCCTATGCCTTTCCAAGGCCAGAACATAATTTACACTTTAATGAAAAAAATACAAATGAATTTGCATTGTCAGTTAATATACATATACTGATATTTAGTAATCAAAATGTTAATATTATTTGATTTATTAAAGCTATAAAAGTAAAAACATTTATATTTTTTCAAGAAAGTGCAAATTATGTTCTGGCCTTGGGAAGGCATAGGAGTTTTGAGCCCTACTCATGTTAATTTCTGCTCGTTTTGAGTTTGACTCGGATATTTATTGTAATTTTTGTTCGTTTTGGGTTTCATATATTTATCGATGCTGATTTGTGGTAGTTTCACGCTTAGTAGATTATTTGATTTTATTTTTGCTCATTTTTGGTTTAATGGAGTTCTTTACTTTTCTTTGATAAACTTATTTTGTGGAAAAAGGTTTTTAATTAATTACTAGTAATATCAATACTACTGTGACTACTGTTACAACTATGCCTAACGGTATGAAGGTGAAATTCTCAAGGAATTTTGAGTGGAGAAGGGGAAGTGAATCACAATACGCCGCCAGTATGCAAGTTGTCAAAAGGGTGTAACAGCAACATCTCAGGAACAGTTTGGTGTGTGAAGTTGAAACTAACAGGGCTTGTTGTGAAGGATGTTTAACTAACAAAAAGAAAATATTTTTATCCTAATGCTACTTCTTCTACTCATACTACTACTACTGTTATTATTATTACTACCTCTATTGCTACTACTGCCACTAAAACTTAGGCTACTACTAATAATTCTACTGCTACTACTATTACTAGTACTGCTATTAAAATTAAGGGTATTAAGACCAAAAAATTGGGATATATAAAAACTGTATGGAACAAATTTGAAACTCAATGTGCCCACCCAGGTTATCAAGCGGACGCACCAGAAATGCTTCAAGAACGGTTGATTGTATTAAGCTGAAACTTTCAGTGTGTGTTGAAGGGGATGTTGAAGAAATCAATGGTGCTATGCGCATACTGCTACTACTACTACTACTACTAACAACAACTCACCGCAGCACCAAGCCACCTGAGGCCAACACAGCTACGCACGCTCCTCCTCCATCCCAATCTATTCAAAGCCTCCCTTTTTACACCCGCCCACGAAGTTCCCATTTCCTTTAAATCTTTCTTTATGACGTCCTCCTACCATAGACGGGGACGACCTGCTATCCATTTAGCCCTAGATGGCTGGCCGAAAAAAACGATCTTCGGCAATCTGTCATCCTTCATTCGCACAACGTGCCCTAGCCACCACAACCTTTCTTTCATTATAGCCCTAGAGAGTGGTATTGAGCAACATTTTTCGTATTGCCTATTGTTTGAAATACTGTCAGTCACCCGGGTACTCAGAAGAATCATTACGCAATTTCACTGGAAAACATCTAGCAAATCTTCATCCGCTTTTCGGAGCGTCCATGCTTCACAGCCATATTTGACCACTGTCATCACTGTAGCTTCTAATATTCTAATCAAGGTTTGCATACTTATCTTCCTATTCTTCCAGCCTTTTTTTTAACTGTGAAATAACACCATGAGCCTTCGCTATTCTATTTTTAACAACTTCCCTGCTCCCACCATCTTTACTAATAATTCTACCAAGGTAAGTGAAGCTGCGCACCTGATCAATCTTTTCATTACCCAACGTCACCTTTTCATCTTCACTTATTCCTAGGCTTAGTGACTTAGTCTTCCTAACATTAATTTTCAAACCAATTCTAGCACCCTGAACTCGCAAACCCTCTAAAACTTCATTCATTTTGATCACACTTTCATCTAGGATGCTTAAATCATCAGCATAATCCAAGTCCAGGAGACTTTTTCCTCCCCATTTGATTCCGTGGTCTCCCATTGCTTTTCCTGTGCTCCTTAAAACAAAGTCCATCAAAATAATCCATATAAAGGGGGATAGAACACAATCCTGCTTAACTCCTGATTTAATACAAAACCAGCTGCGACCCTCATTTCCTCTATTAGCAGCAGCAGAGTTATTCTCGTTTAGAGCACTAATCAGTTTAGTGTATATGTATGGTATACCGTACAAGGATAGGATCTTTGCTATAACTCTTTTATTAACAAAATTGAACGCTTGCTCATAATCTATAACACTGAGGACCAAAGTTATTTGAAAACTCAGGCACTTTTCAATTATTAGCCTAAGAGTGAAAATTGGGTCGACACATCCTCTAACTTTTTTAAAACCGCACTGCTTTTCTCATACAATTTGGTCTATGGATTTTGTTCTTCTAAAAAGCACCATATTATAAAGTAGCTTGCTACCTGCACAGAACAGACAGATGCCTCGATAATTATCACCCTCACTCTTATTACGATTTTTAAAAAACGATCTAATTAAGGCTTTAGAAAAATCATTAGGTACTTACCCTTTTTCAAAAATAATATTCATAATCTTCAATAACTTATTTCTAGCGTCAGAGCCACCATATTTAAGAAACTCATTTACCACCCTATCAGCACCAGGAGCCTTATTATTCTTTAATCCTTTTAGTACTGTTGCTAATTCCTCCTCACAAAACAAATCTTCCTTCCCATCCAAGGTATCACAAACTTTTTCATTTTCCTCTACATTTTTTCCTGCAACTCTATCTCGGTTAAGCAAGTTCTCAAAATGTTCGGCCCATTTCGCTTTAGTTTTTTCCTTATCGCTAATTGCCACCCCATTCCTATCTTTAACTGGGACAAGTCCGGATTGACTATTCCCTCTCAATCTATTAACATGTAAGTACAATATTTTACTATTATGCTGTCTAGCAGCATCTTTCAGACCCTCGGCAATTTTATCTATAGCCTCAACTTCACACCTCTTTAGTTCATATTTGAATACTTTCTCCAATTTATTCACTCTCCTATCGTTCTCATATAATCTATAACTCAGGTAATTCTTGTACAAGTCCTTTCTCCTTTCTATTAAACATAAATCTTTTCCACTAATATTATTAGCTGCATTCCTAGCTTTCTTTCCTAATGCACATTCAGCAACTTCACGAATTATTTTTATAAAGTCATTTCAAACATCTTCAACGTTATCAAATTTTAAAATCTCAAGTTTAGTATTCAACTGTTCCTTGAAAGTTTCTCTCAAATTCTCATCTTTGAGTCTACCAACATCATAACTTCCCAGGAGGTAGTTACCCTTCTGATATTTCAGCTTTAAATTAACCCTTGACACTACTAGATGGTGATCTACTTTTAACATCAACAACAGCAATCCTATATACCCTAGTATCTTGCATTGATCCTGCCAGTCTTCGGTTTACTATAATAAAATCAATAAAATTTGCTGTTATACAGTCATGCGAAGGCTATGTTAATTTATGGATTATTTTATGACCAAATACTAAATACGTTACAGCTAGATTGTTATACCTATTAAATTACAAAAGTCTTTAATTAGTACAGTTTTGTTTTCCTACACCTAATTTACCTAAGCTGGGATACCATCTATCCCTATTCTACCAACCTGGGCATTAAAATCTCCCAGTAATAACATCATATTTCTACCTGGGACCTTGTCTATTTGCTCCTGTAACTGTAAGTAAAATTCATCTGAGTCACTAGTATCTCCGTCAGTCGGTTCCACAGGGGCGTATACTACTATAACTGATACCCTGAACTTTCTAGTCATAAAAGGAGCAATTAGTATTATATTATTAATACCTTCCCAGCCTAAACAAGACTTAGCAGCTTCCTTATTCATCATGAGCCCTACTCCCTGTCTATGTACCCCATCCTCCCTGCCTGAGTAAACAAATTTCATATCACCTAATTTCATACTTCCTACCCCTAGGATATGAGTTTCTGAAACTCCTAATAAATCCAGTTCGAATCGTCTGAATTCGTCAGTCAAAATGCCGATACGATAGTCATTTTTTAATGTCGTAACATTCCAATTTCCAATTTTCATGGTCTTTAAATCATTGAAATTATTTTCGCCTCAGGAAAAGCAATGATCCCGGATACCAGTGCAGGACGGGGATCACATATCTTTTCAAGTCTACACAGAAATGTTTAAACCGGCTGAGAACCGGACAGCAAGAAGTCTCTGGGACCTCCAGTTTAATGGAGACTTTGTGCATCCTGGGCCCATTTTGGTAACAACATGGTTTTCAGTACTTGGCGATGCTCTTCTATCAACAAGAGTCGAAATCCTGCACAGACAGTCTCAAGCCCATTACCTCCGACTCATTATATATTCATGCCTACAAATATTGTGCTACTACGGGGAGGCAACCCATAATAGATAAATTTGCTAGGAAGAGGTTTTTCAGCCCAAAAACACCCACCGAAACAAACAAAGCCCAGAAGAATTGTCCATTAGTCAGAGTCCCGTGCGAATGCTCTGTCGTTTACTAGGCTATAATTTCCTCGAAGGGCGCCACTCCTCAAGTGGGAATAGAGTTGACCGCAAGGTCCTCAGTCTTGCAGGTACCCCGAAAGGGTCGAGGCAGCCCTTTGCAGAGACCGTTGTCCATAGATCTGGATCTTACGCCCTGCCACATTTGTCCTCCTATAGAGGATCCTCCCGCGATGGTGTTCTGCATCACCATGCAATTTAACCCATTACTGGGAGAAGGTTTGCAACTCATGGGACTTGTGGACAAACCAGTGGACCCTTTTGAGTGTACATTTGAGGGGCCTTCTTCCTCCTCCGCCTGTATTTATGACCCCGGGCGAGGGTGCCCCAGTTTCTATTATGAACACCCTGGGACAAGGTCCCCCCTTGGTCCGTGCCTCCTATGGAGGTACCCTACATATCTGTAGAGCGTTCCCCTATCGCCACCTGGGGACACGCTGAATGGCCTGGGGGAGGCCAGATAAACTGATCACTTTTGTTTTGCAAAGGCCTTATTACACTACTTACAGAATGGAGCTCAACAACTTTTCCGAAATAAAAAAAAATCATCCTTCAATTCAGTTAGTTCTTTGTGTTTCAGTTTGTTATACTAAATACAACTTTAGGTACTTTGAATCTCTCCCCTTTCTCTGGAAAGGGGGAGAGAGAGGATCACCTTTTCTTCTGGAAAAGACCGTCTAACCCCTGCCTAAATGTCAAGCCTGTATTCAACTATGCTTTATGTTGTTTTTTTTTTGTATACTTTTAATACTACCAGTATAATTACTGTAGCTAATGACGCAAAAGGTATGAAGGTGAAACTTTTAGGGAACGTTTAGGAGTTTCAATTGGACGAAGAAACTGTATTGATGCAGGTTTTCAAAAGAGCATATAAGCAATATCATAGGCAGCATCACTCTATAATAGCTGGAAATATCAATGAATCTTTTAAAGGAGCTAATTCGATCAAAAATTGAAAGTTCTGGTTCCCCTTTTAAGAATAAAAAGAGATTGGAGGAAAAGCAACCCTTCTCTCAATCCCTTTCATTTTTCAAACGCATCCAGTCAAACTTTTGAGACACCCATTTTGTTCAGCATAGTAGAACGGTCCAGCACTTTTACCTTTAGGTTATGGGCATGTCAACCCCCCACAACAATGCAACTGACCCATTATGCCTTAAAACTAAATGTTGCTTTAAACTTAATCAAAAGGCATTGTGTTTATGATTGCCAGTGAGACACATCACCAATATATCGAGAACGACTGGGGTTATTAAGTTGAAACTTTTGAGGCTACTACTATTACTACTTCTGTTCTTACAATTTAAATAAATAAAAAGAGAGTAGGTGAATCCAGATTGTCAAAGAGCATAGAGAGAATCTTTTGGGAACGATATTAGGTTTAATTTTCAGGTCAACATCAGGAGTTATAACCTCAGATTAGAAAATACTGTTTGTGTCAGGATTAAAAACAGTTAAAAAAGTTTCTCCAACATACAAATAGCAGCCCAAACATTAGATTCTTATAGAAACAAACCGAAAAGATATAAAGTATTATTTTTTCCATGAAAAAGACTATCAAACAGTACGTGGTAACGAAGTGTAAGGAGCGATCCGGCTCAATAGTAACCGAAACTATAAAAACGGAATTTTGATACCAATAGATAGAATCAGATTTCTATGCTGATTTTAAACAGATATGAGTTTCAATATATAAGTTTATCAAATATATAAGTTTCATCAAGTATAATCTTACCCATCAAAAGTTACGCGCCTGAGAAAATTTGCCTTATTTTCAAAAAAAAGTAGAAACAACACCTAAAAGCCATGGAACCATAAATGAAGATCACACCATCAGATTTAGCATATCAGAGAACCCTAATGTAGAAGTTTCAAGCTCCTATCTGCAAAAATGTGGAATTTGGTATGTCAAGTTGTCAATTTGACAACTTTTAACAACTTGCATACTGACGGCGTGTTGTGATTCAGTTCACCTTCTCCCCTCAAAATTCCTAGAAAATTTTACCTTTGTACGGTTAGGCATAGTTGTAATAGTAGTCACTGTAGTATTGATATTACTAGTAATAGTGTTGAATAGCGGTAGTATAAAAGTACTAAAGTACTACTAGCAGTATGTAAAGTACTACTAGAAGTATATAAAGTACTATTTGCAGTATATAAAGTACTACTAGCAGTATATAAAGTTCTACTAGCAGTATATAAAGTACTACTAGCAGTATATAAAGTACTACTAGCAGTATATAAAGTACTACTAGCAGTATATAAAGTACTACTAGCAGTATATAAAGTACTACTAGCAGTATATAAAGTATTACTAGCAGTACTTTATAAAGTACTACAGGTAGTATAAAGTACTACTAGCAGCAGTAGTATAAAAATATTTGGCTTTTGGTAAGTAGAACATCCTTCTCATCAAGTCCTGGAAGTTTCAACTGAATAAAATTAGCCATTGCTGATATGACCTTTTGATAGCCTGTATATTCATATACTACCTGTAATTTCCATCTCAATGCTCTTTTCCTTACATTTAGTTGCTTTAGAAGTAGTATCAGTAGTAGTAGTATTAGCAGTAGTGTGCACATATTGCCTTTTGGTGAGATAATCTTCCCCTTTAATCATTCTATGAAATTTCTAACTTAATACCCAAATCAATTCTTGAGATACGCTATTTTGATAATGTGTACATAGCGTCATTTGATTTAGTTCAAATTTTCCCTTAATACTGTAAATAGAGTAGTGTGGTAGCAGAAGTGGTGGCAGTTGTAGTAGTATTGGTGGCATGCAAATATGCGTATTTCCTTTTAATCATCTCCCTTATCATGTCCTGAATTTTCCAAATTAATAAACTCAGTTATTCCTGTATTACCCCGTTTTGACAATCCGTATACCCATAACGTGTTTTGATTTAGTTCAACACTCCCCTCAAAATTCTCTAAAAGGCTCGCTTGAGTGCCCTTCGTCTTCTTGGAAAGTAAAGTTCAAACAAACATACCTTTCTAAATAACATATACTATTTGTAAACAACGAACGAATTGCCTAACTTACAGCCCTTGTCCTGAGGACTGTGGGGAGGTTGACATTATCTAAGACATAATTACTGGACCTGTCAAGAATACTGAACAAAATAGCTCTCTTAAGATTTCGATCAGTTGTGTTTGGTGGAATAATAGGCTTGGGGGTGGCTGACTGCCCTCCATTTACTTTTGACTCTTAAAAAGGGCACAAAAATTTCCAACTTAAGCTCCATCTGATCCAAAGTTTATACGACCACCCGTTCCATAAAAACCTTATATGCTGCAGGGCATAACTTACAATCCTTGCCCATGGGCTCTGAAGGATTGTGCCCACCCTAAGGACTTTATTATATGATTTTTGGACTATTGCTAACAAAATGGCTATCTTACAATTTCAATTGAATGCGTTTCGGGAAAAGACAATGTCAGGAGTGAGGGGGGGGGTCTAATTAATCTCCATCATGGTTGACTCTGAAAAGAGAACTAGTGCTATACATTTACAATCAAATAAGCCTCTGCTAAAGTTCACTTGATCACCCCTTCCATGAAAACCTTATATGTCCCTGGGGCATAACTTACAGTCCTTATCCCCAGACTCTGGGGGGTTCTGTTAACTCCAAAGGCCTTGTTATGTGATCTTTGGACTATTTTTTAACAAATGGCTTTCTCAAAATTTCTATCGGAGGCTACTACTACTGATACTGACAAAGATACTGGAAATCGAAGACAAAGAAATGAGATCAAAACCAATGTGTCCGCATAAAACGGTTCAGTAAAACGGTTCTAAAACAGGTACATAATGTAAAGAAATAACAAAAAATTTGGTATTCAAACCTGATTTTTTTCTAACATTTTTTTAACAACACAAAACTAAAGATGAATGATAAAAATTAACATGCACCAAGCATAGATAACTTTCTGTATAAGTGCAAGCTTGAAGACTTGCTAGCACGATCCTACTTTTCAATTGAGGCTATATAACTTATCCTAATTTAATTGTACATAATATATTTTAAATATTTGTCTGATTTAAATCCCTGGAAGAAAAAATTGTCCCCAGAAGAAGTTTAAAAACCCAATTTTCATATTAAATTACGAAAATGTTAGAAACAACCTCTCATTTTGGACACGACAATATAGAATGGAAGTCGTAAACAATACGAAGCATCGCAAGTAACTAATTTCTTAGGCGCTACTAATCAAAATTCATTATGACTATCTCAGAAGCCTGTTCTGGATTTTTTTTTCAGCTGAGTGGCAACTCGTGGCAAGACTTCTCTTGATTGCCAATTATGCCATAAACAGCACATGCCGCCTATGAGATAACCTTTAAGTTTCTGAAAATAGTTTAATCGGCATTCGCTATCTAGTTAGGAGGGGCGGGGCCAATGTCTTTGCTTGCAATTTACGACAAAAGCTCATATTTCTTCTTTCACTAATTGTAAAGCTTCTTTTTCTGTCGTAAGTTAAATTACTGCTGCAACTGGTGCCAAAAATATCTAATTAAAATAGTTTTATCCTTACAAATTAACGTCGAGAGCGAAGAACATTGATCCTATCCTGGGGAAATGTTGTCAGCCAGAACCAAGAAATCTAGAACACTTGTAGAAAGCCGATTAGCCTTTAGAAATTGTAACGCTGATGGGTTTTTCAATGGTGGCAGGGTCAAAATACAGATAAAATATGTTTGGACACTATGAGCCCCCCCCTACCCTACCCGTTTATAGTTTAGACAACTTAAGTAATGCTGGTTAGCAATTGACTTTATTCCTGAACGAAAAATGGAGACCTTACGTAGTGATGACCCAAAATTAAAATAATAATGTTAATCTGTATCTAACAACGCAAGACATTTTAAATATCATCCCAACACCTAATTTTGGCAGTAAATCCATTCCTGAAACTCTTACTGACCCACGATCATTATAACGATCCTTACTCAGAAGCATATCTCCCAACTACTCATTAATCTATGTTGCAAAATATTTTCAACCCAACCCCCACGTTTCACCACTTTTTTTTTATTTTCGCCACTGCAATATTTTCAGCTATCAACCCTAACAACAAGTCTTGGGAAAAGTTTAGAAGTTCCAAACAATAAGTACAGAGGGTGCATATTAATTTTGCATGAATTAGGAGTAGTAACCGAAAGAATTGTTAGGTCACAGTGGCGGATCCAGGGGGGCGCCCCTACCCCCCTAGCGTAGTCTAAAATAGTGTAATTTACTTAATTAACCCAAGTTTGCATTAATTAAACTTGTTCCTAACGCAAGTTTATCGGATCAACCTATTTTGCGCCCCCCCCCCTTAAAAATTTTTTATCGGATGAACCTATTTTGCGCCCCCCTTCTCCCCTAAAAAAATCCTGGATCCGTCCCTGGGAGGTCAACTGATCATTGATAAGCAGACCACAGAAGACATGAAGAAAACTGAACATATTATTTGAATACAAAGTTTACAGGAAGTTGTGACGTACCAACACAGTTCATATAATTATCCAGTAAGCTTATCGCAGATCATTTCTGGTCTTCGTTCTCGGTACGAACAAAAAGCTCCTCCCACTTCTTCGTGCAGTTATTAATAGCGGGTTTCCACTTGTTTCCGATTGTTTCGCGTAAAGTGCATTATTCGTAATAGCGGGTTTCCACTTGTTTCCGATTGTTTCGCGTCTGACTTGTCTACCCGTGAAAAGATCTGATGCCGCTTATATTTCTACGTTCTCTGGAGCACTCGCACCCCAGTCCGGGTTTTTATAATGGGTGAGATAGGGAATGATCATACTGGATAATTATATGAACTGTGTGTACCAATAACGAATACATTATATTAGTGTGTGAATAGTAACTTTTCATGCTTTTTTCTTGTTTTTAGTTTCTGTTCAGTTTCCTTTATTTTTACAGGAGGGCGGGTCATACATTACATTCATTACTATTTTTTTTTCTTCAAGAAATTTGATTTCTGTTTTTCAGAAGGTTTTCCTTCTATGTTGTACAATATTTTCAACCCAACCCCCATGTTTCATCACTTTTTTTATTTTTTTTGCCAGTGCAATATTTTCTTAGTTTTTTTTTGTTCTTTTTTGCTACCGTTAGTATAAATAACTCGAAAATATACTGTATAGCGATCCAATCGACACTAGGTGAAATAAGTATTTGTTCCAAATATTGCAATGAGAGTTGAATCCCGCAGATTTTTTTGTAAACAATAGAAATAATCTGGTCCTGTAGTAATACAGTGAGATTGATCTATGCTATAATACAAGAGTCGGAGTTCGTTCCCAGCTGAAGGACCTGAAATTCAATTTCGGTAATGGAGTTATGCAAAAGCATCTCCATAACAAACCAAAGAAAAAGACGAGAACAAATATGTATGTTATACCACTTTTAATTTCTTTCAAAATCAGCAGATTTCCAATAAAACATCTTTCATATCTTATGAGAAGTAAAAAAAAAAGGTAAATACAATTAGTTTCAATTACACGATAAAAAGACATACATACAATCAGAAAACAACATTTAAATAAAAAAAAATATAAAACACCAATAAATCATAACAAAATATATGTAGAAGACGATATTTTTTCAATTCGATTTGAACCTAATTTTTTATTATTGTAAATTTGAGAACTTTCTATATAATAAATTCAAAAAAATAACTATTTTATTTTAGACGCTATTGACCAAAAGCAAATTAATCAGAAACAATGATTCCACAAAGAGGCTGCAATTAGAATTTTCATAATAAGGGAAAACTTCCCAAAGCAGTATATCGCGAAGGGTAGACTTTATTGAAAGCTTTAGCAAACTGTGAATCTCCCTTCAACAAACGCTTGTTTCATGTATAAATAAATAATCAACATACAAACCGAACTAGCAAATAAACCAACATAGCAAAGCCTAATTCTGAAACACTGCTTTCACATCTCCTATTGAGAAGAAGAGGAGAAGGGAAAGGAAAAAGGCGATAGTACACGCACGTTTCAGCCTGTTAGATTCATTCTCTATTAGCTGTTATAAAATTAAGAGTATCGAAAATGAGTTAAAACTTCTATGTTTGTACCTTTGTTTTGTATAACCGCCAATAAATAAACAAAACCAATAAATAAAACAAATAGGTGTCAGTCTCTCCAGTATGCATTACTACACTGCTCATCCGAACGCCAAGAAACTTAGAACTTGTTGAGTACACTCTTGCAAAGGTTTTGGGTATACCCCCCCCCCCCAAAGGCCCTCTTAATCTGTTGAATACTCTTCGCACAACAACGTCTAACGGTTAAGTCGATATCCTAACATAATTTTTCAAAATACGTTTAAATTTAAAATATGATCGTTATTTAAACCAATAAAAGAGATTCTTATTTTTCAGGACCTCTTAAATACGATTGTCACTAACAAGGACAAATGTTGCAAGTGTGTGGAATAGATCTGGAGAACCCGTGCTTCTCACAAAGACAACTGCATGTGGCCACTACATGCATGGAAAACCCTTCTGATCTGTTCGTCTACACATGAGACGAAACAAAAACAAAAAATATTGAATATCGAAAAGCACCCGAATAAATAAATAATAGTACTAAAATAAACAAAATTCAATGTGTTGTTTTAATGTTTGTGTCTTTGAATCTCGTTTCTTTTTAGATCGCAGCAGCGCGCAAAGAGTAAAGGATGCGTCATTAGAACCTGTAGTCCAAACCGGCGTTGCTGATCTCCGTTTCACGATTCTTCAGCCAGGAAGTGCAATGGGGAGTCGGGGGGCCAGCCATCCTGTGCTTTTGCACACCCTTCCTGTTTACCTTCCCCGTATTTCTCCTGGTACCCATTTAGAGCTGGGTCAACTCTAACTAAGTTTAGAGGGTGTCCACGTCCAGAACGCCAACAGCTCGGCTCCACGACGGGTAAGCTAGTTATGAATAAATCCTTCCACTACTATTTAAATAATTACGTTAAACAAAAGAAAAGTTGACACCCTACAAGTACCAGATTATTTCCCAATATATAAATAAGGATAACCAACATCATTTGTTTTTTAGTTAACCAAAGTTTTAACTAACGGGAGGATAGATAAGTAATCGTAATTATCTTGGGAAAATTACATCCAGGGAAATGAGTTACTCCTGTGGTGGAACAAGCCAAGATTCAGAAATGATTTGCGAGTTTCCTTGATTTAAATATCACGCTTTTAAAACAGAAAATTGAATGATAATGAATTGGTTTGAAACCCTAAGTTAACAATGTCCTAATCATTATCTAATACAATGGCTAGGCATTGTTCACCAGATTCATAAATTATTTTGAAAACTGATATTCAAATTTTTTATAATTCGGAAAAAGTTATTCTCAAACTCTTCACTATGATTGCTCAATCGTACAGATTAAGCTTAAAATTTGAGCATTACTCAACTCATCCAATTGCGCATGGGATTCACTACTGGCACTGTAGCCTTGCGTAATTGTGATTTTATTCATCCAACTACGTCCAATTACCGATGAGTATCACGATAATGTGGCAGGGCATTAGGTGGATAACTAACCTTGTGGCGTTGTAACATGCTCTTAGAAGATATGTTGTTAAAATTAATAAATTGAATTTGGTGAAAGTGAAAATGGTACATAATTCCTTCTTAGGTCCTAATTAAGAGGATAGAATCGTCTCCTATTTTTGTATTGGTTGAAAATAGACAATGTCCTATTTTTGTATATCCTTATTATCTTGTTACAGCGCAAAGGTTTATCTTGTCTCCAATTTTGAATAACATTTCTGAGAATATTACTCAGAAAAGCACCATGAAAAAAGAATCCCTCCACGAAGGGAAATACTTTGACAGAGGCATTGATTTTGAAATCTGAATTTAACTTCCTTTTAAAGCCTTATTTAAGAGGAGGGTCCTCTTACTCATCTGTTTGTGGCGGACATTAGTCTTCAACCTATGTTCATCGGACGCCATTATATTTGTCAGTCCAAAGGTTTATTTTATCCTAATTTTCCATATCATATCTGAGTTGTATGACAAAGAAAGCAAAGAACACGAATCTTTCTACCAAAGAAATTTTTCTCATAGAAACATCAATTTTAAAGTTGACTTTTGCTTCCCTTTGAAAAGAGCAGAGAATGGCCTCTCTCATATTTTTTCGGAAGTGGACAGTAAAGTGACTACTACAAAAAAGGTAGTGCGCTTACAAGAGACGTTAATAGACCCGATACAAAAATTTTTTATGGAAATAGTACGTTTTAATACAAAACCATAAACCCTACCCATGAGATTAAATTGAAATAGGTTGGTAGTTTGGATATATCACGATCTGAACGATTTACAAGAACAAACACTTGCAATAAATGGGCACTTCCAAAAAGATTGAAAACCTTTAATAGCAGAGGTTTTTGTAGCTTTTAAGCAGACATTATTGTCTGCTTGGAAGCAGACAAGTTTTACGCTTAGATTTTCCAAATCACTATGCAGAAGTATTTCATATGTAGCATAAAAGATTTCATACAAAATAAAAGTTGAATCTTTCACTGAAACTGAACAGCAAGATCAAAGCTTAAAAGAAACACAAATTATCCAGCATATGTAGGGAATTACCACCTTGATCCATTCCCCGTTCTTTACGCTGAAATTTGACTTCTCGCTCAATAAAGGACTTAAGAGTGCAGCAAAAGCAGTAAATTAGTGGATGCAAGTGTTTTATTTGCCGATTGCCTTTCAAAACTATACTACTGTTACTGGAAGCAGACATTATTGTCCAAGCAGACATTATTGTCTGCTGTAGCTTCCAAGCAGACATTATTAACATGCCTCAGAATGAAATTTTGCAGAATGAGGTTGTAAAAATCACATCGACAAATGAGCAGTGTGTTCTCTCTACTGAAAAAAAGGAGACACTCAGATCTTTTTCGAGAAGAAGACAGAAGGATGATTACAAAAAGGGCTCTTGGCTTACTCGAAGTCCAGAAACTTATCTAATAGGCAAACTCGGGTTCGTTCAATTTTAGTTGTAAGCTAATCACATAAACGGAAAGAAAGTCGAGAACATAGAGGAGATTTCAGTGATGCTTAATGAGCATTGGTTTCAATAATGCATATTTGTGATTTCAGTGATACTTATTGAGCATTGTGATGCATTGGTTTCAGTGATGCATATTTCTGGTTTCAGTGCATGCTTACTGAGCATTGTGAAGTATTTTTTTCAGAGATGCATATTTGTGATTTCAGTGATGCTTATTGAGCTCTGTGATAAATTCGTTTCAATGATGTATAACGGCTTAGGGATGCTAACCAGAACAAACTTAATACGGATAAACATAAATATTTTACCTTTGGTTTGCCCCCGCACAACTTCACATTTTTGACAATTTACCGCTCGCTTTAAAACATTTCAGCGTGCAATAAAAAGTAACACCACAAAACTGTATTCCGCACATTTGTCTACCTTGATCTTACCGCACCCCAAACACGGATAAACAGATACCTTGCTGAGTATAATTACTTCGAGTCAAAATCAGTCTTTGAAATATCTAGAGTTCCACCCTCTGCTAATATAGACCAAACTGAGTCATAGATTTCTATTACTGCACATTTTAAGCTTCACCCATTTGAGCTAACAGTTTTCCTCAATAGTATAATACAATTCCTCAAATAGTACTAAGCAATATAAAATTATTACAACGATCTTGAAAGGGCTAGGAGAAGTGGTTTTTACAATTTGGACATTTCAAACTGTCTTGATTTTGCTGAAAATAATCGTACTACACTTAAAATGGGATGAATCCTTGTGGAACTTTGTTTCATGGATGGATTAAGCAGTCGCGGGGAGCACCCGTCCCAATTCTACATCTGAATCATTGAATGTTTTAAGGCTTTTGGATTTTTCCCCCTATGCGTTTGAATATTTCAATTGAACCGTTAAAAACATATATATCTTAAAATTGAAAAGTTTTACCTTAAATTGATCAGAAAATCTAACTTCATTCATGAAAAGACCATCTTTCTTGAAATAGCAAAATCCCAAGTTGTTTTACTAACTTTCACATAAGCATAATTCTTTCCCTTATTATTCTTGGTATTACAGTATGGCGTTATTTCGGGAGCTATTTGGTCTGTTCTAGCTTTGGTAAAGATCCTTCTATAATTTCTAAGCATTAGATGGTCATCAGACTTAGTAAATTAGTCTATATGAGGGATTATTAGATAAATTTACAGGCAAATCGCATAAATGATTCTTTCCTTTACAGCATCACCAACAGCTTCATAGAACAAAATCCAGAAAAGGTTTTTTCCTTAGCTTACTTTCTTTAATTTTCAGCAATTTATCAAAGAAGTCTTTCAATTTTAGGACACATTTCGTGAAGTATATGCACAAGGAGGGGGGCTTTCCTCCTCCTGCACTCCCAAAAATTAGATGTATTCGCCTTGATGTCGATACAATGAGCAAAATTACAAATTAATCTCGTTATAAAAAAAAAAAAAAAAAAAAAAAAAAAAAAAAAAAAAAAAACTGACCAAAAACCTAAGAGGATGAAATTTTACTTCCAGTGCTATGTGACAGGAAAATTTCAATTTGAGAATTCGGAAAAACTTATTCAATAAATGTGCATCAATATTCTAATAATTTGGCTAATTTGCCTGCTTTTGCGTTTTTCCCTTTGGAGCAATCCCAAAATGACCCCTCCCCTCTCTCTCCACCGAAATAAATTCTTACGCACAAGCCAATATCCCATTTTAGGATTACTCATGTGGGTATGTTTCATGATGCTCAATGCAATTCCTTTTAGTGACATTTTTCGATTTTGATGTCCCGAAAAATGTAACACTTTTTCAATTTTGACAAAAAAATGTGACATTTCTTTAATTTTGACAAAACTATGTGGTATGTTTTCAATTTTGATGCCCAAAGAACTTATTTCAATTAAATATTGACTATTATGCTTGAGTACTAACGAGTGTGGTCAAGCATGTTTCTGAAACGTGAAAGCTTCAAAGAGCTGAGGAAGATATACTAGATGTTTTCCAGAGGAATGGTCGAGAGATCTGTTTAGATATTTGCTTGACTGATCATATACTAAATAGTAAGCAGTACGAAGAAGTTGGGCACTTGGAAAGGCAGAAAAATATTTGTTAAATATTTTCCCGAGGAAATGTCTTTGGATAGTTTTAAGTACTTATTTAACTGGCTGTATGTCAAACTTTAAGCTATATGAAAAAGTGTTTTGATCCCATATTCTGGGGCTATAAAAGGTTGAGATGACTAGGACACGTGTTACAGATAAAAATGACCAATTACCAAAGACTCAGCTTTTCGGCAATCTATCCGGGGCAAAACGAAAATCAGATCGTCACCAAATGGGCTGGGAAGACGTCATACGGGTAGGACTTAAAGGCAACAGAAACATCATCGGAGGGGGTATTCAATAAAGCCTTGAATGGATTGGGGGAGAAGGAACAGCGTCCGCAGCTGTGTTGGCCTCATGCGGCTTGGTGTTTCAACGAATTGTTAGTAGTAGTAGTGAGGTTTTGCTTGATATCCCTTTATATGCTTGGAAATGGAATGGGGTAAAGAGTAAAGTCTTGAATAGACTGGGAGTGGAGAAGGAGGGTACGCAACACTAACGGCTTGGTGCCTCAGTGAGCTGTTAGTAGAAGTAGTAAAGGTTTGTTCGATATCACTTCATTTACTTGGGAATGGGAGGGAGAAAAGAGTAAAGCTTCAAATAGACTGGAAGTGGAGGGAGAAGGTGCGCAGCTGTGGTCACCTCATGCGGCTTTATGTCTCAGCAAGTTGTTAGTAGTAGTAGTAGTAAAAGTGTGCTTGACCTCACTTTATATGCTTGCAAATGGAAGGGAGTAAAGAGCCTTGAATAAACTGGGAGTGGAGGAGGATGGTACACATCTGTGTTTGCCACATACAGCTTGGTGCATCGATGAGCTACTAGTAGTAGTAGCAAAGTTTGCTCGACCTCACTTCACATGCTAGGAATTGGGAGGGGGTAAAGAGTAAAGCTTTAAATAGACTGGAGGTGGAGAAGGGTGCGCAGTTACAGTCACCTCATGCTGGTTTGTGTCTCAGTAAGTTGTTAGTAGTAGTAGAAAAGGTTTGCTTGACCTCAATTTATATGCTTATATAGTAGTAATGTTGTACTTGAGATCGTAATAAGCTTTTTTCTACAGAGAGAAATCTCCACTTACTACTTTACCTTCTTTTTTAAACGGAAAATTAACATAGAGTAATTCTGCCACAGATTTACACTTATAGTGGACCTGCAAGAAAGGCAAACGTGTATTAAACCGGTCGAGTATCAAACATTAACAATCAAATAAAATACAAAATTACAATAACTGGACAACATATGTCATCAGCGTTGCCAATGCCGTACAATTGTATTGTTTTGGTACGATTTAGAGGCCCTGGTAGAGTTGGAAATTTTTTGGTGTATTTTGGCTTTACTTGGTCATTTCTGACTTGCGTATTTGCTAAAGTTTTAATTTGTCGAAATTTTATTTCTTGTTATGGCAAATTTTTTACCTCTTGTTCTGATGGTACAAATTAATCTCTTGAGGTACAATTTTAATCAGAAAACTGGTAAAGTTTATTTCAAAGCATTGGCCCCACTGTATGTCATATGTACATATGATAATTCTTTCAAACTTTATGTACTGATCTTAAGGGAATACCCCTAAGGAAATACAAAAAATTGACCTAAAAACACAACTTTTTGTGTTTAAAACCACACATGAAAACCTATAAGCCTACGTACTAGATTAGGTAGTTTTATAAGCCTACCTACGCTAGAAAATCTTCTAACACTCCCACAACACATAAACCAGTATATTTTTTGTCATGAGGATATTCAATGACATCAATATTCTCCTAGGTCTTATTTATCTTCTTCTTCCTTAAATAACAAGCTCATATTAAAAAAAAATCTTTAAAGCATTAAAAGCTAAACATAATCTGCACACCAATATCCTAAAAAAAATTAGCATAATTAGTTTCTAGCATAAATTAAATTGATCACATGCATTAACACCATGGTTCATTTTATAATAAGTAAATTGATAATTTATATTAAATCACAATCCATGGAGAGTTGTCGAAATGCCCCATCTAGATTAAGCACCAGAACAATATCACTCGGTAAAATACTGCACTTATCCAGATAGGTGATGGCAGGATAAATTAGATTAAATAAGATAAAAAAAAACTAAATATCATTAGTATCACTACTTGTGTCAGAAAAATCTCCACTCGGTCCATCAGAATTCGCTCGACTACTACTAGATCGACTGGACGTATCCGACTTTCCCTTTTTCAATTTATACTCTGTTATTACAACTGTGACGTTATTCACTGTTATTTCCTTTCTTTGGGCTGATTTTCTGTCGATGTTTTTTAGCCGTGTTCTTGACTTTCTATAAGAACAAAAATCATTTTAGTGCATTTCTTAATAATACTTAACAAAATTGTACGCATCCACAATACCTAGCCAATCACGCGAGGGTATACAAAGGGCAGCTGAAGCCTATATTTCTTAGGGCTAGTTTTAAAATCGAGGTTAAGTTGGTTTAGGGTCATTACAAGAGAGTACGCACTGTTTCCTCTCACGTTCGGGATATCCAGGTAGAACTTTCACGAAAAGATCCTTTTTTTTCGGGGGGGGGGAGGGAGTTTTTTGTGTTTGGGGAAAAGGGGCAATTTTTTTTGTCTTTGGTATTCACAAAAGTGTATAAGCAAACAGGTTAATAATTGAGAAGTGCCTGAGTTGTCAAACAACTTTGGTCCTCAGTTTTATAGATTATGAGCAAGCGTTCGATTCTGTTGATAGAATAGCTTTAGCAACGATATTATCCTTGTATGGTATATCAGACAAATACATTAAAGTGATTAGTGATATGTACGAGAATAACACTGCTGCAGTTAAGGTAGGAAATGAGGTTAGCAGGTGGTTTTGTATTAAATCAGGAGTTAAGCAGGGTTGGGTTCTATCCCCCTATATATGGATTATTTTGATGGACATTGTCGTACGAAGTACAGGCAGGGCGATGGGATACCAAGAAATCGAATGGAAAGAAAAAAGTCTCACGAGCTTTTGCCATGATAGCGATTTAGGGGACCTTGATGAGAGTGCTAGAAAAGTGAGTAGATTTTTAGAGGTTTTGCACGTTCAAGGTTTCCCATCACATTTAAAAATAATTGTCCAGAAGACTAAGTCACTAAGGCTAGGGATAAGTGAAGATCAAAAGGTGACGTTGGGTAGCAAAACGATTGATCAGATGGGCAACTTCAGTTACCTTGGTAGTATTATTAGTAAAGACGGTGGGAGCAGTTAAAAGTAGAATAGCCAAGGCTCAGAATGTTTGTTCACAGTTAAAAAAAAGTTTGGAAGAATAGGAAGATAAGTCTGCAAACCAAGATTAAAATATTAGAAGCTACAGTGATGACACTGGTCAAATATAGTTCGGAAACATGGGTGCTCCGAAAAGAAGATCAAGATTTGCTAGATATTTTCTAGAGAAATTGCTTAAGGAATGTTCTGGGTACTCAGCTGACTGACCGTATTTCAAACAATAGGCTATACGAAAAATGTGGTTCAATACCGCTCTCTAGGGCTATAATGAAAGAAAGGTTGAGGTGGTTAGGGCACGTTGTGCGGATGAAGGATGACAGATTGCCGAAGATTGTTCTTTAATAAGTAATATAATCAGTATTGCTGTTTTAGCAAGTGTTACAATATTTATATCCACTAGTATCATTGTATTGAAAAAGCACAATATTGACGATAACTACATCAATCTATACCTATATAGATAAAAACAAGTGTTAATTAATTGGTTAATCTTTATTTCTGACAGCACATGAAGTGAAAAGTTGGTACATCACAGCGACTGTAACACAACCCTGAAAAAAGTATACCACCCCCAAAGATTTCTTCTTTGTTTTCCGTATTCAAACCTTAATTTTTTTATATTAAAAAAATCTACTGTTTCATACTTTTAGATGAAGCAAAAGAAAAACCAAATTTTCTCTTTACTAAGCTCTGAGGGGTCGTTATTATCAATCGTTATTATCCCAAAACATGCTGGATTTTGTAGTTCATATTTTGGCCAATAATGACACCAGAAGATTGCGTGCTATCTGTGGACCTTTACATAAGCTCCAGTTTATAATAGAAGCTAATGGTGACCTTCAAAAATAAGTGAACATGACAGAATTATTTTAAAGTGTGACATAAAAAGATGATGCTACTGATAGTACTTACATCTAACAAAACCTCAAGTGTCTACAAAGAACCTCTGCCAAACCTCTCCAAAAAATTTCTCTCAGGGAAAAAGAAAAAAAAATCGCTTATTTCTTGTTAAGTTTCACAGGAATGTTTATTCTAACACTATTGGCTTCTTGTAAAAAGAACAGGTAAAGTGAAACCATTAATGGAATAGGCTATTGAGCTATAGCCTACCTTTTGCGCAGACTCAAACTTTAAATTTTGAAGAAATGACACTATATCAATATGAAACTTATTTCGATTTATCAGGTTAAATTAGCAAGTATGCAAGTTCAAAATTCAGTTGGCGGCAGAGGGTTTATTTTTAACAAAAACTTTCTATGTCTCTAAGCATCTTAGACTGAATAATCTAATTACAGCATCAACGTAATCCTTTTTATCGGGCACCCTCCCCCTCAATTTTCTTGGTGTATCTTCCATTTTTGACGTACGAGCCATTTTCAACTGTGAACAGTCATCATTCGCTTGTCACTCAAGATGAATCTAATGACACAGAATTCAATCAATTATTTTTTTATTACTTATTTATAGTACTTTAAAATTTAATGTTTCCTCTTAAAGTTTTTGCACGTTTTCTTCTACAGCCCTGCACTTTCAAAGTAACAACGAAAGAAAACAAATGTGCAATTGCTCGACACCTGAGGTTAAGATTCATTAACTTAATCAATTGTATTCTTGAAATATATTTACGACTGTTTTTTCATTGAAAAATACGTTGAGAAGGCATAAAAAAACACGCAAAAGTAGGACAATCTTACTATTGCATGTATGACTGTCAAATATATAGTGCTTCATTTGATAATTTAGAATATAGGTATCAAAATCAATACGTGACTGTCAAATATAAAACGCGTGAAAGTTGTGCGTGACAGTCGAACATAAAATGCGTGAATGTCAAACATAAAATGCATGAATGTCATGCATTACTGTCAAATATAAAATTCGCGAATGTCATGCATGACTATCAGATATAAAGCATGCACAATCTATGCATAGCTCTCAAACATGGTGATTTAGATTATAGGTGTCAAAATCAATGTGTGACTGTCAATTAAAAAACGTGAATGTCGTGTGTCATTGTCAAACAAAAAATGCTTGAATTTCACGTGTGACTGTCAAATATGGATGCGTGAATGTCATGCATTACTGTCAAATATAAAATTCGCGAACGTCAGGCATGACTACCAAACATAAAACACGCACAATTTATACATAGCTCTCAAACATATAATGCATCATTTGATTATTTAGATTATAGGTGTCAAAAGCAATGTGTGACTGTCAAATATAAAGAAACGTGAATGCCCTGCATGATTGTCAAACACAAAATGCTTGAATATTACGTGTGACTGTCAAATATGAATGCGTGAATGTCAAATATGCATGGCCAGTTAAAATCTAGAGAGAAAAGTTTAAGAGGGCCCAATGAAACTTTCAGCTTTAGTGGAAATATGTTTACTTCCTTCTATTTGGATTAGAAACAGTAATAACAACGAAAATACTAGCACGTAACATATTGTATTTAAAAATGTAAAACTATATAGAGAACAAGTAAGGCATTTATATAAAAAATAATAAAAAAAACAATTCTACTACAATTCTGATTTATCGTTTCTGGCCTGATACTGGCACAGTGGCAGTGGCACAAGGCTCAAGTGGCACAAGTTTTTTTTTATCACTGGAGAAATACTATAGTTTTAGAAAATAAAATAAATTGTGAAGAAGAAGGAACGAGGATATTTGCAGCCAGTGAAATCGCCACTGTGACCTTAAGAATTATTTAACTTTCAACCCCAGCTTGAAGTAACTACAGTCAATTTTTGATTTGATTGGGGACATGCACAAAAATGCCTACTCGCACCTGTGCGTATTTTTAAATATAGACATTATTTCATATGTTAACTTTAAAAAATAGCCCCTGGCTTTCTGAGATGCTTCCAAGAATGCCCTACTTTAGTCATTTAAAAAGCGTAACTTGTTTGGTGCCTTTGGATAAATTCTAAACCATTGTTTTTTTTTGTTTTTTTTTTTTTTTGTATGCCCTCGTATGGTGACTGTTTCAGAGTTAAGCCGAAATTATGTTTGTATTACTATTTGCACAAGGTACTTAACTCTGGCATGGTTTCCGGCGGGTAGTCAGTGTGTATGCGTGTTTTTTCATTCTTATTTTTCTTCTCTCTGCTTTCCCGGCTATATGATACATTTGCCTTCATTGTTCAGATTTATTGTTGAATTTTTGAGAGTCGAGTAAATCAATCTATCTAGTATTCCAAATTTTACTGGTGAATATTTGTAAAGTTCAGGCACACAAACTTCCTTGATTTTTTCTTTTAAGTCTAGATTACACTGACTTCGGTTATTCGCCAATTTCTGCTTGCGTTGTAACAGTATGCCTTAAAATTAAGAAGCCCTGGCTCTTCCCGAAAATTAAAGGAGTACCACCAGTCGCCATGGAAGATGGCACCACCAGTCGTCATTAACAGTGGGAGATTTTTGCGGAAGGACGTAAACACAACTAAAATCATATTTTCCGTGGTGGTATCATCTACTGAAATTAACTCCAACGATTCTTCAAACGTACTGAAGTCTATATCGCAAGAACGCAGATACACACCTAACTGCGCCATGCCTCCAATGTCGGGCTTTAACGACATGCGATGGAAAATCTTTCATAATTTGGTTATTTCCTTTTTATCTAATCATTTATACTTTCAGCCATGTCAGTAATCCTTACAGAATAGTATAGCAGGACAACGAAATTGACTGAAACAGCTTCACGTTTGCAGGACAGTATTCGGGCAGTCTCAATCAGGCATATTCTTATGAAATAGTCTTCAGTAAAATATTTTGGCAGCTTTGCAATAAGTTCTGACAATACTTAACTTGTTTGCAAAGCTGCTTCGTTTTTTTTTTGCGGATTTTTAGAAAACATCACTAGCTGCTTTTTCAGCCCCATTGCAAGTTCTTTCAACTTTTCTTTTCATAAATATACAACACGATGCAAACTGGCAGCACGTTGCAAACTAATCCTAATTTGTTCTAACACTAATTACTTTTTGTTCCTAACGAAAGTAATCAATATTTCTATTCACAGTGAAGCTGTAAAATCTGACAACACGGCCGGTGGGTAACGAGTCTCATATCTCTGGTTTAAAATCTGAGCAAAGGCATTTTTCTTAAATTAGCCCGCGCACTTTTTGTTTCGGGTTCAAAAGAATATAGCCTTAAAATTAGTGAGCGAAAATAAATAATTATTTCTCTTAAGCACTTTCGTAATGTAAAAATGATTATTTTTGCAATTTTTATTTGTCTCTTTTCTAAGGGTTCGCAAAGGTGATGGCACTATGTTCACAATCTTGTAGTTTCCAAAGTTTAAATTTGTCATTTTCTTTCTGGATTTTGCAACATTTCGTGTAATTACTATCTAAAACATGAATATACCCCCTCCCCCGACATTCGTAAACTTCCATAAAAGGAGCCCTGATATATTCCGTTGTTTTCAAGCCTTCAAGAGCCAATTAACCAATTAATTACCATTTTTTTATTAGCCAATTAACACCCTTTTTTAAGCCAGTTAAATAAACCGTTTACTTATATATTCAACACTTTTCTGTGGATGAGCAAAGTCTATGTATCCTAAGCTTGTACTCACAGGAGTTTCAAAAAAGGGTTGCTATAAGGGGTTGAAAGGGGGTTTGCCTATCATTTTGGCAAAATTGGAATCATTCTTTATCATTTTCTTCTGTTGTTTGTGTTAAGTTGTTTATTAATTTGCCAAGTGAGAACATCCTACATTAAACATAGATGTCAGTAGGTAAAATACTTACTGTTTTTTTGGAGCATGTGTTGTGTCATCGAATCGTTTCGTCATACTTTCTTTTTTAAAGTTTTTCGGTGGACTTGGACTGTTAGACACGGATTGGACTACTTGGTTACTTGGCCTTGGCTTTCTGAAAGAGAGAGTATTAAAGAAATAAAATGGATATCACACTGAGTCTCCAGCCAATAAAAGGTGGAAAAAAAACCATTAGCTTATAAGGATAAGGCTAGCCTACATCTAATTAAAAAAAAACCTGAGCAGGAGAAGTAATCACAAATTCTAAACGCATTTGAGGAGATGTCATCATTGCATCACACTCTCGTAGTCACCTTCCTCTGCCAACTACTAGAGACCACTGCGAGCAGTCGCTCAAAAAAGGCCATCAAGACGTCCTGTTGAACACGACAACTAAGTCACATTTTTTTTAAGAGTTATAAACCTCAGAGCTCCTTCACAAGAGGAAACGATAAAAGGTGAGTCCACCCATTATTACAAGGTCAGATTTGCCATCAAGTGGAATACTTTTAAGTGGAAGCATGATTGGAAAACATATGAAACAACAATTCAACTGTAATATGTATGACCAATGTCATTGTGGAGCCTACAAGGATAAATCCTTAGATTCTTTCACGCAGCAATTTAAAATAGAAAAAATCAAACAAAAATTAGATTTGATGTGTTTATTGTCAGTAATGAGCGGTGATGGCGAGAACCTATCTTTGAACCTATCAGGCAGTTAAGGTTCATAGATGGGCAACCCAGTGGCTCCCTTCTCTGAAAAATCTCTACCCTTCTCTGAAAAATTATCAGCTAAAAATATAGTTTCTTTGCATTCCCGACAGCCCTGCCCTTTTCTAAAGTGCAATACTTTGAGCTTTCCCTATTCCCCAAAGAGCCAGGACTGTTGCATCTATGATTACTTATTGCAACATTCATAGAAAACTGAAACTTTTCAATCAAAGAATTTTTTTTAAATAAAACAGTAAATAAATAAAAAGTAATAAACAAAAGGTAAATAAAAAGAATTTCACAAACAAAACCTTGTTCATGTGGAAAATTTTATGTTGGGAGAACGCAACAAAATTTAGAAAGATACTGTTGTTGAAAGATACAACAAAAGAAACTATCAATAGATTATTCCTTAAAGTACGTATAATAAAAACAAAAACTTTTGATTCAGCAGCTACAGAACATCTCTTTCATCTTCCACACCATAACGTAATGTTTGACAGAAGGAAAATAATTGATTTTGTGTTGGGCTATTACAAAGTTTTAGAGATATTAATAAAATTATGTATAAGGAGATTAGCATAAACAGAGATGATGGGGAATATTAAAAATCCAATTTACAATATATTAATACAAAAAAAAACCCGACCGAGCTGAATATATTTATAACAATAAGGAAAATCAAGAAATTTTGCATAATCAACCCCTAAACAAGTTTGAACTTGTGCCAACGATTAGCATTGCAAAAGATTCAATCAATTTTTCAAACATAATAGCTCATTAGCCTGCAGTATATATCCAAGATTTTTAAATAAAAAGACTTTAAATTTTGCTAGAATCCAACATCAGAAAATAATTTAAAAATATAATAGTCGAACTATAGCAGACATCTTGCCTTGTTACATTATTAAATAAAAAAAAAAAGTTTTTTAAATTGAAAGTAATGAGCAACATTAAAACTTAAAACGAACAAAAATTATTCCGTATATGACAGGGATTGTCCCCTCCTCAACGCCTCGCTCTTTACGCTAAAGTTTTTTATTGTTTTAAAAAAGGAATTTGTGAGACAGAGTCAAACTTTAGTGTAAAGAGCGAGGCGTTGAGGAGGGGACAGGCATGGCGCAGTTAGGTGTGTATCTGCGTCCTTGCTCTTTAAGCGAAAGTTCGAATTTTGTTCCAATTCTTTAAAAATGACCGCTTAATCACAAAGGCCGTTAATTAGAATAAATAGCTCTTATGAAAGTACTAAAAAATCTTTGGCTTAAAGAGCGAGGCATTGACTACAGGGTGAACCTAATCATATATGTAATATTTTCTGTTCGTTTAAAGTTTCGATGTTGCTGCTGTTGCAGTTGAAATACTTGTTTTTTTATATTAAATTTCGGATCTTTTTTTAAATAATGCTGGGAAGTCCGGCGTCCCCTTCATAGCAATGTCCCTTCCCCCATGAAAACTTCCTTCATGGAAAGATCCTCCCACATAACCCCCGAACCACCCCCCCCCCACTACCAGGAAAAATCTCCCCTGAAAACGTCTGTATACTTCCAAATAACCAATACTATATGTTAACATTGGGTGAAGTTCATAACTTTCAGCCCTCCCCCCGGGAGCTTCACGGGATTAAGTCATCCTAAAAAACATACTTATAATATTTTTGAACATGGTGAACAAAATGGCTATCTCAAAATTTTGATCAGGTGACTTTGGGAAAAAAAATGAACGTGGGAGGGGGCCTAGTTGCCCTCCATTTTTTCGGTCACTTAAAAAGGGCACTAGAACTTTTAATTTCCATTCCAATGAGCCCTCCCACGATATTCTAGGATAACTGGGTCGATATGATCACCCCGAGGAAAAAAATCAAAACAAACAGACAAACAAATAAACACGCACCCGTGATCTTTCTTCTGGCAAAAAATGCAAAATTCCACAGTTTTGTAGATGGCACCTTGAAACCTCTACAGTAGGGTTCTCTGATACGCATAATATGAAGGTGTGATTTTCAATAAGGTTATGTAGCTCTTAGGGGGTCTTTCCCCCTTTTTTCGAAAATCAGCCAAATTTTCTCAGGCGTCTAACTTTTGATGGGTAGGATTAAACTTGATGAAACTTGTATATTTGAAATCAGCATTAAAACTTGATTCTTTTGATGTATCTATTCGTATCAAAATACCGTTTTCTAGAGTTTCGGTTACCATTAAGCCGGGTCGCTCCTTACTTACAGTTCGTTACCACGAACTGTTTGATTGTTTGCACTTTCCTGCTTTACCATATCAGACCATGTTTAAATGTGGGTTTTCCTTTGTTTATTTTTTGTATAGCATATGTTGTATTTTTCTTTTATGTTCTACCTAGGCTAGTTCTTTTTGTTGTCGTTTTTTTTTGTTGATAAAGCTTCCATATTTGAAGCCGAAATTTTCGACCTTTTAAAATTATTTTTGCATTGAAAAGTTTTATTTTTTATTTTTAACTATCTTATTAAATAATTTACATGCTTTTTAGATTTTTTGTTTCAATTTTGAGAATTCCATAGTTTCAGCAAGCGGGTACTTAAACTTAAGCATACACAGATATTTTTTGCGAGTTTTTACTGTCTTTTGTTTTTTGTATATGGCTTAACAGCTTTCACATTCAGTTGTAAGTGGTGCTTTGACCCACTTTCAATTGCATGTTTTATTTTTTGTATATTGCTTAACAGCTTTCACATTCAGTTGTAAGTGGTGCTTTGACCCACTTTCAATTGCATGTTTTATTTTTTGTATATGTCTTAACAGATTTCACATTCAGTTTAAGTAAGTGATGTTTTGACCGACTTTCTATCGCGTGTTTTATTTTTTGTATATGGCTTAACAGCTTTCACATTCAGTTGTAAGTGGTGCTTTGACCCACTTTCAATTGCGTGTTTTATTTTTTGTATATGGCTTAACAGCTTTCACATTCAGTTGTAAGTGGTGCTTTGACCCACTTTCAATTGCGTGTTTTATTTTTGTATATGGCTTAACAGCTTTCACATTTAGTTGTAAGTGTTGCTTTGACACACTTTCAATTGCATGTTTTATTTTTTGTATATGGCTTAACAGTTTTCACATTCAGTTTAAGTAAGTGATGTTTTGACCGACTTTCAATTGCGTGTTTTATTTTTTGTATATGGCTTAACAGCTTTCACATTCAGTTGTAAGTGGTGCTTTGACCCATTTTCAATTGCATGTTTTATTTTTTGTATATGGCTTAACCGTTTTCACATTCAGTTTAAGTAAGTGATGATTTGACCGACTTTCAATTGCGTGTTTTATTTTTTGTATATGGCTTAACAGCTTTCACATTCAGTTGTAAGTGGTGCTTTGACCCACTTTCAATTAAGTGTTTTATTTTTTGTATATGGCTTAACAGCTTTCACATTCAGTTGTAAGTGGTGATTTGACCGACTTTGCACTGCATGTTTTATTTTTTGAATATTGCTGAACAGCTTTCACATTCACTTGTAAGTTGTGCTTTGACCCAATTTCAATTGCGTGTTTTATTTTTTGTATATGGTTTAACAGTATTCACATTCAGTTTAATTAAGTGATGATTTGACCGACTTTCAATTGCGTGTTTCATTTTTTGTATATGGATTAACAGTTTTCACATTCAGTTGTAAGCGGTGCTTTGACCCACTTTCAATTGCATGTTTTATTTTTTGTATATGGCTTAACAGTTTTCACATTCAGTTTAAGTAAGTGATGTTTTGACCGACTTTCAATCGCGTGTTTTATTTTTTGTATATGGCTTAACAGCTTTCACATTCAGTTGTAAGTGGTGCTTTGACCCACTTTCAATTGCGTGTTTTATTTTTTTATATGGCTTAACAGCTTTCACATTCAGTTGTAAGTGGTGCTTTGACCCACTTTCAATTGCGTGTTTTATTTTTTGTATATGGCTTAACAGCTTTCACATTCAGTTGTAAGTGGTGCTTTGACCCACTTTCAATTGCATGTTTTATTTTTTGTATATGGCTAAACAGTTTTCACATTCAGTTTAAGTAAGTGATGTATTGACCGACTTTCAATTGCATGTTTTATTTTTTGTATATGGCTTAACAGCTTTCACATTCAGTTGTAAGTGGTGCTTTGACCCACTTTCAATTGCATACTTTATTTTTTGTATATGGCTTAACAGTTTTCACATTCAGTTCAATTGCATGTTTTATTTTTTGTATATGGCTTAACAGCTTTCACATTCAGTTGTAAGTGGTGCTTTGACCCACTTTCAATTGCATATTTTATTTTTTGTATATGGCTTAACAGTTGTCACATTCAGTTTAAGTAAGTGATGATTATACCGACTTTCAATCGTGTGTTTTATTTTTTGTACATGGCTTAACAGCTTTCACATTCAGTTGTAAGTGGCGCTTTGACCCATTTTCAATTGTATGTTTTATTTTTTGTACATGGCTTAACAGCTTTCACATTCAGTTGTAAGTGGTGCTTTGACCCACTTTCCATTGCGTGTTTTATTTTTTGTATATGGCTTAACAGCTTTCACATTCAGTTGTAAGTTGTGCTTTGACCCACTTTCAATTGCATGTTTTATTTTTTGTATATGGCTTAACAGTTTTCACATTCAGTTTAAGTAAGTGATGTTTTGACCGACTTTCAATTGCGTGTTTTATTTTTTGTATATGGCTTAACAGCTTTCACATTTAGTTGTAAGTGGTGCTTTGACCCACTTTCAATTGCATGTTTTATTTTTTGTATATGGCTTAACATTTTTCACATTCAGTTTAAGTAAGTGATGTTTTGACCGACTTTCAATTGCGTGTTTTATTTTTTGTATATGGCTTAACAGCTTTCACATTCAGTTTAAGTAAGTGATGTTTTGACCCACTTTGAAGTGCGTGTTTTATTTTTTGTATATGGCTTAACAGCTTTCACATTCAGTTGTAAGTGGTGCTTTGACCCACTTTCAATTGCGTGTTTTATTTTTTGTATACGGCTTAACAGCTTTCACATTCAGTTGTAAGTGGTGCTTAGACCCACTTACAATTGCATGTTTTATTTTTTGTATATGGCTTAACAGTTTTCACATTAAGTTTAAGTAAGTGATGTTTTGACCGACTTTCAATTGCGTGTTTTATTTTTTGAATATGGCTTAACAGCTTTCACATTCAGTTGTAAGTGGCGCTTTGAACCACTTTCAATTGCATGTTTTATTTTTTGTATATGGCTTAACATTTTTCACATTCAGTTTAAGTAAGTGATGTTTTGACCGACTTTCAATTGCGTGTTTTATTTTTTGTATATGGCTTAACAGCTTTCACATTAAGTTTAAGTAAGTAATGTTTTGACCCACTTTGAAGTGCGTGTTTTATTTTTTGTATATGGCTTAACAGCTTTCACATTCAGTTGTAAGTGGTGATTTGACCCACTTTGAATTGCTTGTTTTATTTTTTGTATATGGCTTAACAGATTTCACATTCAGTTGTAAGTGGTGCTTTGACCCACTTTCAATTGCATGTTTTATTTTTTGTATATGGTTTAACAGTTTTCACATTCAGTTTAAGTAAGTGATGTTTTGACCGACTTTCAATTGCGTGTTTTATTTTTTGTATATGGCTTAACAGTTTTCACATTCAGTTTAAGTAAGTGATGTTTTTACCGACTTTCAATTGCGTGTTTTATTTTTTGTATATGGCTTAACAGCTTTCACATTCAGTTGTAAGTGGTGCTTTGACCCACTTTCAATTGCATGTTTTATTTTTTGTATATGGCTTAACAGTTTTCACATTCAGTTTAAGTAAGTGATGTTTTGACCGACTTTCAATTGTGTGTTTTATTTTTTGTACATGGCTTAACAGCTTTCACATTCAGTTGTAAGTGGTGCTTTGACCCACTTTCAATTGCGTGTTTTATTTTTTGTATATGGCTTAACAGCTTTCACATTCAGTTGTAAGTGGTGCTTTGACCCACTTTCAATTGCGTGTTTTATTTTTTGTATATGGCTTAAACAGCTTTCACATTTAGTTGTAAGTGGTGCTTTGACCCACTTGCAATTGCATGTTTTATTTTTTGTATATGGCTTAACAGTTTTCACATTCAGTTTAAGTAAGTGATGTTTTGACCGACTTTCAATTGCGTGTTTTATTTTTTGTATATGGCTTAACAGCTTTCACATTCAGTTGTAAGCGGTGCTTTGACCCATTTTCAATTGCATGTTTTATTTTTTGTATATGGCTTAACAGATTTCACATTCAGTTTAAGTAAGTGATGTTTTGACCGACTTTCAATTGCGTGTTTTATTTTTTGTATATGGCTTAACAGCTTTCACATTCAGTTGTAAGTGGTGCTTTGACCCACTTTCAATTGCGTGTTTTATTTTTTGTATATGGCTTAACAGCTTTCACATTCAGTTGTAAGTGGTGCTTTGACCCACTTTCAATTGCGTGTTTTATTTTTTGTATATGGCTTAACAGTTTTCACATTCAGTTGTAAGTGGTGCTTTGACCCACTTTCAACTGCATGTTTTATTTTTTGTATATGGCTTAACAGTTTTCACATTCAGTTTAAGTAAATGATGTTTTGACTGACTTTCAATTGCGTGTTATATTTTTTGTATATGGCTTAACAGCTTTCACATTCAGTTGTAAGTGGTGCTTTGACCCACTTTCAAATGCGTGTTTTACTTTTTGTATATGGCTTAACAGCTTTCACATTCAGTTGTAAGTGTTGCTTTGACCCACTTTCCATTGCGTGTTTTATTTTTTGTATATGGCTTAACAGCTTTCACATTCAGTTGTAAGTGGTGCTTTGACACACTTTCAATTGCATGTTTTATTTTTTGTATATGGCTTAACAGTTTTCACATTCAGTTGTAAGTGGTGCTTTGACCCACTTTCAATTGCATGTTTTATTTTTTGTATATGGCTTAACAGTTTTCACATTCAGTTTATGTAAGTGATGTTTTGACCGACTTTCAATTGCGTGTTTTATTTTTTGTATATGGCTTAACAGCTTTCACATTCAGTTTAAGTAAGTAATGTTTTGACCCACTTTGAAGTGCGTGTTTTATTTTTTGTATATGGCTTAACAGCTTTCACATTCAGTTGTAAGTGGTGCTTTGACCCACTTTCAACTGCGTGTTTTATTTTTTGTATATGGCTTAACAGCTTTCACATTCAGTTGTAAGTGGTGCTTTGACCCACTTTCATTTGCATGTTCTATTTTTTGTATATGGCTTAACAGTTTTCACATTCAGTCTAAGTAAGTGATGTTTTGACCGACTTTCAATTGCGTGTTTTATTTTTTTGTATATGGCTTAACAGCTTTCACATTCAGTTTAAGTAAGTAATTTTTTGACCCACTTTGAATTGCGTGTTTTATTTTTTGTATATGGCTTAACAGCTTTCACATTCAGTTGTAAGTGGTGCTTTGACCCACTTTCAATTGCGTGTTTTATTTTTTGTATATGGCTTAACAGCTTTCACATTTATTTGTAAGTGGTGCTTTGACCCACTTTCAATTGCATGTTTTATTTTTTGTATATGGCTTAACAGTTTTCACATTCAGTTTAAGTAAGTGATGTTTTGACCGACTTTCAATTGCGTGTTTTATTTTTTGTATATGGCTTAACAGTTTTCACATTCAGTTTAAGTAAGTAATGTTTTGACCCACTTTGAATTGCGTGTTTCATTTTTTGTATATGGCTTAACAGCTTTCAGATTCAGTTGTAAGTGGTGCTTTGACCCACTTTCAATTGCATGTTTTATTTTTTGTATATGGATTAACAGTTTTCACATTCAGTTTAAGTAAGTGATGTTTTGACCGACTTTCAATTGCGTGTTTTATTTTTTGTATATGGCTTAACAGCTTTCACATTCAGTTTAAGTAAGTAATGTTTTGACCCACTTTGGAATGCTTGTGCCTGTTAATACCTTAATACAAAGCCCCTTAAACCAGGAGCGGATCTAGAGCAATACCTTGGGGGGGGGGGGGCAATGTGACAAGGGCGCCAATGAGCAAAATATTGGGGGGGGGGAATGTGACAAAGGTGCCAATAATTGACCAAATTGACAAAATTTATTCTAAAAATAAGCGTGAACAAAAGAAAAAAACATGGAAAGAGGGTGCCAGAAAAAATTTCGGGGGCCCAGGCCCCCCTTCTGGATCCGCCAGTGCCTTAAACCAAATTTGGATAATATGATAAATAGTCAGATAATAAGATATTGGAAAATTGATAAAGAATTGAATAAGAAACCAAGTTCAGATAATAATAAGATTATAGCACACGCAAATATTATAAACAAATTTAAAAGTGGATTATAATCTGAAAGATTCATTTGCCTTGAATGTTTGAATGAAACAGGAAGAAAATTCAACAAACAGTAAATTTTTTTAGTGAATTGTTGTTAAAAATCAGTAAAAAGAAAATCAATGGGGATGAGACAAGAGCCTTTTAGAAAGAATAAAATTTTTGGGTCTCTGATTGTGAACTATACTATGTGGATTTTAGCAAAGATCTAAAAGGCTTATTAGCAGACTCTAAAGAAGATTTGTTTCAGAAAGTTAAAAAGAGGAGGATAATCCAAACCAAAGTATGTGGGATAATACAGTCAGTTATTTTTACATTTGGACCAGGGGATTTTACATTTGGACATTTGGGGATATTTGGACCAGAAACTTCTGATAATCAACTAAAAAAGAGCAAGTACTGATGTATTAACCAGCTTGTTTCATTTCTTTTTTCTTTTTTTTTCTTTTTTTTTTAATCCCCGAAAAATCTACGAGTTACCAGATAATTGGAAATATTTTATTCACAAACTGCTTTTTACAACACTTGAACTGAAAATTTTCTGGTTTAAAGCAAAACTGCGTAAATGAGCTCTTTGGTTCTTCAGGCACAGTGAAAAATCCTTTTAATTCCATTCACATTCCCCTTATGTTTGAGCATTTGTTCTTAAATCCTTGAGGGGGGTGTCAAAATATAGCATGAAGAGCAGGAGGTTGAGGAGAGCCAGGGTAAATTTAAAAAGATTTCTAGAAGAAGCTAAAAAAATTCACTTAAAAAAGTTTAAGAAGAGGAGGATAATCAAGCCGAAGAACATAGGATAATTTAATCAGCTATTTCTACAAGTGTTGACATCAACCAACTTCTGATAACCAACTAAAAAAAAGCAATGATTTAGTGAACAAGCTGACAAGTCATTTAAAAAAAAACTGTCTAAGCCATCTAAGCCATCTAAGCCAATAAAACATGCTAAGCCAGGTAGATGGCTTAGCATGTTTTTTGTTGAAAATACTTGGTAGTTGGTTGAAGTTAGTGCTTTTTAAAAATAAATTCTAGATTAAGACAGTACATCAAACAGTTCGTGGTAATGAACTGTAAGTAAGGTGCAGCTCAGCTGAATAGTTACCAAAACTTTAAAAAACGGAATTTTAATATCAATAGATACATCAAAAGAATCATCTTATTATGCTGACTCTCAATATATAAGATTCATCAAGTTTAGTTTTACCCATCAAAGGTTACGAGCCGGAGAAAATTTGCCTGATTTTTCTAAATAGGGGGGGAAACAACCCCTAAAATTCACACTTAAGAATCACACCATCATATTCAGCGTACCAGAGAACCGTACTGTAGAAATTTAAAGCTCCTATATACAAAAATGGGGAATTTTGCTACTTTTGCCAGAAAACAGGTAATATTTGTTTATTATCAAACAGACATGTTTATCTGTTTTTCTTTTATTTTCCTAGGGATGATCGTATTGAAGTCATGGTCCCAAAAGATCAAAAGAGGGCGCATTTGAACGAAAATCACAAGTTCTAGTGACCTTTTTTAAGTGACCAAAAAGATTGGAGGGCAACTGGGCCCCCTCCCATGCCCATTTTCCCCCAAAATTACCTGATCAAAATTTTGAGATAGCCATTTTGTTCAGTATAGTTGAAAGATAAAATAATTATGTCTTTAGGGCTAAAATGACCCCCCACCCACAGTCCGTGGGGAGAGGATGGTAAGTAGTGAAATTTACCCATTGTTTACATATACATGTTTATTATTTTTTAAGTGTAATGTGTATTAACCATGGCCCAGTAGGGCTTTTAGTGTTAATAAATCAGATCATATCATATAGTATTAGATATCGGAAAATATACAGACATTTTTTTCAGGGGGTGGGGGAGGTTGTGCTTGGGGTGGATTTCAATAGGGAGGATCTTCCTTTGGAGGAAAATTCTTGAGGAGGGATGATTTCTGAGGGAAAATTTTACACTGGGGGGATTTAACAGAATTTTTATAGGAAATCCTTTTTAATCCTCTTAATTACATTCTCTTTGCCAACTCAATTTTGCATGTGGAGATGTTCTGGGTGAAATATCCAGGGGCTATTTTCCGCCTGTTTTGATTTCCAGGAAGAAATTGCCCCGGAGGGGGCATTTCCAGAGTGATCGAGAAACAAATTAAATATTAAAGTCTTTTTCAAATGAAAGTATGCTAAGAAGAATTTTTCAGGCTGAATCGTCTGTAAGAAATTTTACGGGAAGGGGGATTTTCAGCGAGGATAAAACTGTATGGAGGGAATTTGACGGACTCACTTTACGTTGGATAAATTTTTCATGGAGGAGTTTCCCGCGAGGGGGGGGGTATATTTCATGGAGGGCGAGCAAGATTTACCTCTATTATTTGAAAAAAATCAGAAACTAAATTAAAAAAAAAACAGTTTTTTTTTAACTGAAAGTAGAGAGCAACATTAAAACTAAAAACGAACATAAATTATTCCGTATATGAGGGGTTGGCCCCGCCTCAATACATTTCTCTTAACGCAAAAGTTTGGCTCTATGTCCCATTTTTTTAAGAACGGCTACTGAAACACAGGTGCCGTTTAATTAGAATAGGAAGCTTTTTTAAAAGTGCTAACAGTGTTAAGTGTTAGTGTTAAGAGCAAGGTATTGAGGAGGGGGCAACCCTTCATATACAGAATAATTTCTGTTCGTTTTGAGTTTTAATGCCGTTCCTTACTTTCAGTAAAAAAAAAAAAAAAAAAAAAAAAAAAAAAAAAAAAAAAAAAACCACTTGTTTTTCTTTTCTTTTTTTTATTTAATTTTATCAAGGATAGCTGCTTCACTACATTTTTCGGTTGGAGAAAGTATTTTTTATAGTAAATTTTAGATGAAGATAATAAATTTTATGTTGTTGCTCCTTACTTTCAGTTAAAAAAAACTTGTTTTTTGTCTTATTTAATTTTATCAAGGATAGCTGGTTCAGTACATTTTTCGGTTGAAGATTTTTCTTATAGTAAATTTTAGATGAAGATAATAAATTTTATGTTGTAGCTCCTTACTTTCAGTTAAAAAAAAGAACTTGTTTTTTTTTCATTTAATTGTATCCAGAATAGCTGGCTCAGCCCATTTTTGGCTGAAGATAGTTGCTTAAAATAGTACTTTTGTGGAAATTCCTCCAGAAGGAAGGGGCACATCAGTTTCTTTGCATCCAGTTACTCTGCTGGGGCTAGAAGAGATTAAAAATGGCATGGAGGGTTAGCAACAGCAGCTGATTGCGCTGCAATCAATAACAAGTATTTATGTCCTTTGTAGCTAAGGACAAAGGCTATCTCCTCTATAAATCTATAATTGGAGGGTCAGCAGCAGGGTCTGATTACGCTGTAATTAATAATAAGTATTTATGTCCTTTGTCCTTTGTAGCTAAGGACAAAGGCTATCTCCTCTATAAATCTATAATTTGAGGGTCAGCAGCAGGGTCTGATTGCGCTGCAATCAATAACAAGTATTTATGTCCTTTGTCCTTTGTAGCTAAGGACAAAGGCTATCTCCTCAATAAATCATCTATAAATTTATAATTGGAGGGTCAGCAGCAGGGTCTGATTGTGCTGCAATCAATAACAAGTATTTATGTCCTTTGTCCTTTGTAGTTAAGGACAAAGGCTATCTCCTCTATAAATCCTTTTGACAAAAAAAAGTCAAAACTTACGAAAAATGTTATTAGTGTGAATAAAAAGTTGAAGACAAATAAGAATCTAAAAAAGAAATGGTAAATAAAGGAAAGCCATCTTGCACAGATGATATTCAAATGGGAATAAAATAGGTGGCCTTGTCAAGAAAAGGAAAAGAATGTTAAAACAAACTAACAATGTTAAATAACATTTGAATAAAATCAAATAGGAATAAGGCAAACAGAAGGGGCTAATGCCAAATTTGAACAGTCTGCCAAAGTAAAGACTAAGGACAACAACAAAACAGGCAGCATTGGAAACTCTCCTTCAAATTCCAGATTAATTTTCAGATACATTCGAAATTAAATTTCTTACAAATTCCACCCTGTTTGAAATTTTGTTTATTTATAAAATAACAGAATTTTCCTGAAAGCTGTTCACTTGCAACAGAGCTAGTTTCCCAAAATCTATAGCCAGCTTTGACAAAAAACCCGTGTCATACAACTCTAAAACAGGAATAAAAATAGCCAAATTTATTATCAATATGAATAATCTTATTATTCATAAAAAAAAGAATGTTGGAGATGATAAACATGCCAAAAACTGGAGTAAATGGCTGAAGCGGTAAAGGAAGTTAAACCAACAAGACTTACCTTGTTGAAGTTCCTTTTCTTCCATCACACATTAAACATTTAAAAGCTTCTGGTGTATTCTTGTAGGTACATACACTGCAGTCCCAAGCATTGAAATCTTCATCACTTTTAGAAGGCCTTTTATTCTTTCTGAAAATGAATATGGCAAATAAGCAAAAATTTGTCTTTAAAAAACATAATTATATAAGATAAAATGCATTGCAAGGTTTTCTGATGGATATTTACAATGAAATAAAGTTCCTTGACACTCTACCCTTTGCCTATTTGCATTGAATATTGTTCACACTCATCAATAGAAAAAGTCTTGAAAGCAGGATAATATGATAATTGAAAGCAGGAAATATAAGCCTTGAAAGCTATATATAAGCCTTGAAAGCAGGAAAATACAAAAAGAAAAATCAGAAAACTTTCATATATAGCCATATCTATCCCCATTAGGGTGGGTTGGGATACAATTGCAACAGCAGTGATTGGAAAAACACTGAATAGGCATCAAATGTTATAATTCTTTTTATTATGTGATTTCTGTCCTAGAAATGACCTTGGTAAGTATTTTAATATTTCAATTAATTTAATAGCTAACAATGATAAACATACCACTGAACATTCCATTTAACACTCTTTTCAAACACACTAATAGCTACCAGTAAAAACTTTATTTTGAGCCCTTAAAGGCAGGCAAGTATTCAATAATTCTTTTTCCAGGAGGGCCCAAAAAATAATAAAAATTTAATGGATAATCTGATCAAGAAGCACCAAGTACTTTGGGAAATTTGGGACTTTGGTGGGGATGAGTAGGCCCTACTGCATACATCTCTGATTATAAGTACTTTTGAATTGACACCTTGTTCCTCTACTTTTCTTCCTTTTTAGGCTAGTAGAAAAAAAAACACACTCTAACAGTTTTATTATCAAATGCCTAATAGAATCATGCCAATGATTGGCAATTCTTGTCACATTAAAAGAAAAGGCACTGAACACATAATAATAACAGCCAGATGCAATCATGCCTGATGCAAAATCAAATGCCTGATGCATTCATGCCAATCACTGGCAATTCTTGTCACATTAAAAGAAAAGGCACTAAACATATAATAATCATAGCCATAACCATCATCACATAAATTTATATGCAACTGAACAAAAGATATTAACTAAATAATGAAAATCGAAATAACATAAACAGTCAAGCTAAAACCCAAAAAATTTGAAATTCTGACTTCCTGAAGAAAATTCAAATAAAAAAACCTAAAAATCAACAACAAATAAAAGGAATAATAAAATAAAACAAATATACATACAATTATTGATGAGGGAGTGTAGCATTAAAAATCTTGATGAACCAGGGAATAAAACTATTTGCATAATACATTTGTTGAGCTGTTGCTGGTTGAATTTTAATTACTGGTTCAGCTACTTGTCACAGGGGCCATTGGCATGAAGGGATATGCTCAGGGGGGAGGATTTCACAATGCAGTGGATTTGCTGAAGTATCAATACCAAACTTAAACCACAATTCATCTTGGCATGTTGAAAGAAATTGTTTTAAAAGAGAGCAATAAGGGGAATTGGGGGATTTAGAAACTACCAGAAAAGCTCAGCACTGGATCCTTTCAGGGCATTCCTTCTGACCTGAAGTCAGGCTGAAATGTCTAAAAGGACAAGCACATCCTATCAGCAGTTGGATAAACGCAAGGATAATATGCAATATCTGGGGGGTTGGGACACCATGAGAAGCAAGGAGTTTTAAATGATAGGAAACCCAGGTTTATAGGAAACCAGGATAATATGCAATATCTGGGGGGTTGGGACACCATGACAAGCAAGGATTTTTTATGATAGGAAGTCCAGGTTTATAGGAAACCAGGATAATATGCAATATCTGGGGGTTGGGACCCCTGGGAAGTTGCAGTATCTGGGGAGTTGGGACACCATGACAAGCAAGGAGTTTTAATTATAGGAAACCAGGATAATATGCAATATCTGGGGGGTTGGGACACCATGACAAGCAAGCAGTTTTAATTATAGGAAACCAGGATAATATGCAATATCTGGGGGGTTGGGACACCATGAGAAGCAAGGAGTTTTAATGACAGGAAACACAGGTTTATAGGAAACCAGGATAATATGCAGTATCTGGGGAGTTGGGACACCATGACAAGCAAGGAGTTTTAATTATAGGAAACCAGGATAATATGCAATATCTGAGGGGTTGGGACACCATGACAAGCAAGAAGTTTTAAAGATAGGAAACCCATGTTTATAGGAAACCAGGATAATATGCAATATCTGGGGAGTTGGGCCACCATTACAAGCAAGGAGTTTCAGTGATAGGAAACCCAGGTTTATAGGAAACCAGGATAATACGCAATATCTGGGAGTTGGGACAACATGACAAGCAAGGCATTTTAATGACAGGAAACACAGGTTTATAGGAAACCAGGATAATATGCAGTATCTGGGGGGTTGGGACAACATGACAAGCAAGGAATTTCAATGATAGGAAACCCAGGTTTATAGGAAACCAGGATAATATGCAATATCTGGGGGGTTGGGACACCATAACAAGCAAGGAGTTTCAATGACAGGAAACCCAGGTTTATAGGAAACCAGGATAATATGCAATATCTGGGGGGTTGGGACACCATGACAAGCAAGGAGTTTCAATTATAGGAAACCCAGGTTTATAGGAAACCAGGATAATATGCAATATCTGGGGGGTTGGGACAACATGACAAGCAAGGAGTTTCAATGATAGGAAACCCAGGTTTATAGGAAACCAGGATAATATGCAATATCTGGGGGGTTGGGACAACATAACAAGCAAGGATTTTCAATGACAGGAAACCCAGGTTTATAGGAAACCAGGATAATATGCAATAACTGGGGTGTTGGGACACCATGACAAGCAAGGAGTTTCAATTATAGGAAACCCAGGTTTATAGGAAACCAGGATAATATGCAATATCTAGGGGGTTGGGACGCCATGACAAGCAAGGAGTTTCAATGATAGGAAACCCAGGTTTATAGGAAACCAGGATAATATGCAATATCTGGGGGGTTGGGACACCATAACAAGCAATAAGTTTAAATGAGAGGAAACCCAGGTTTATAGGAAACCAGGATAATATCCAGCATCTGGGGAGTTGGGACACCATGACAAGCAAGGAGTTTCAATGATAGGAAACCCAGGTTTATAGGAAACCAGGATAATATGCAATATCTGGGGGGTTGGGACACCATAACAAGCAAGGATTTTTAATGACAGGAGACCCAGGTTTATTGGAAACCAGGATAATATGCAATATCTGGGGGGTTGGGACACCATGAAAAGCAAAGAGTTTTAATGATAGGAAACCCAGGTTTGCCTCTTTAATCACCTCCTGTATTAATCATCACACAGTATTTGATTCTCCATTGAATACTCTTTCCAAATGTAACTATCACTGTCATTGTAAGTACACTCTAGCACCCTTCCCAATATGGGGGCAGGTTAAGCCACAGGCAGGGCCAAATTTATAGCTTTGATTCTTCTAGGCCCAAGCGTTTTTGCTGCTCTATTTTCGGGGCTATTCAAGGAAAATTCAGGGACAGTGGAAGCAATGAACAGAATACGACTGATGAGCCAAAAGTAATGAAAGAGAAAGGAGATACTGAACTCTCAGCTGTCATTCTTGGGAGACATCTGACAGTTTATAAGTGGCGGCCATGGACTTCATGTGTTGCTTTAGAATCAATTTTCTGCAAATAGGCAGCATGGCAGTAAATTGCACCTGTCACTTTGGCAATAAATCACATCAGTCCAGTTTTTGCCAAGAAAAAAATCATAGTGGTAATTTATTGCACCCCTAGCCCAGGCCTTTGGTAAATCTAGGCCTGGCCACAAGCTATATACAACATTTGCTCTTTGCTATTTTCTTAGTTCTACTACCAAAAAACATAAGGAACAATGTGTCTAGATACATTTTGAAAACCATTTTATGGCTCGAAATGGAACATATACCAGTACCAATTACACCTGCCCCTCTCATGGTCCCAGATAAAGTCCTACAGCATATTAAAAAAAAAACAATAAAATATGGGAATTAGTACTTTATAATATGCAGCATACTTCTAATAATCAGACTATCACAACTATAAACAAGCAGAAATTAATATGAGTAGGGTTCTAAACCCCTATGCTTTCTAAAAGCCAGAATATGCGTAAACACTGTAATTGTTGCAATTTTAAATTGAATGATCTTTTAGTCTCTTTCCGTAAGAGTCCAATTTATTGGACGCTGGTTACTCTCAATGTTGGTGTCAATTTTCCTTTGATAATATATTGCATAGATTACTAATAATTTAACTGTGCATTAATTACCCATTCTTTCAAGCATTTTGTTTTATGTAATGAAGTAAAAAAAAAATCCGTGATTGCATAATTTCTCTGTTTCTGATATTTATGCATATCGGAGTAAATTAACCATTTGTTGACCGGGGTAATTAACCGGGAGACCGGGGTATTGCGGACACTTTTTCACAGGATTGCAAATAACTTTTCAGTGAGACACTTTTTTGCACGTCCGATTCTACCATCATTAACTTCAGTATGTTAGCTTTATTTGAGCTAGGCCTATTCATAAGAAACTTGTACCTCTTACCAGATTCTCATGGGAAGTGATCAAACGAAAAGTGTCCATATACCTGGATTACCGGGGTATAATGAACACTTGGTAATGGTAATTCGGACACTGGTGTCCATTATACCCTGGGTTGCTAACGTCAGAAATAGAAGAGTGAACATCATAAGTAATAAAGAGAAGCATAAGGAATCAGAAAGAGAAGAGTTGGTTGTTTATTAAAAATGTATTGAATATATATAACAACTAGGTATGTAGTGACAACTTAGGCAATATTCACCTGTAGGCTTTAATTCAACTCAGCTGTTCAGCTGTGGTACTTTAAGCAATCAGGACTACTTGATTTCAGATAGGAATGTTCACTCGAAAAACAAGCTGTTCTGCTTGTTGCATAATGCCACCAGTAAATGATGGAGGCCCTAAGTTCATTTTAATGCTTGCTCTGTCGAATATAAAAATCTGATCTGTTCTCGTAAAATTCATGAAAGTACACCCTTTTAAAAATCTGGACATAAATAATAGCGTTTAATTTCGTTTCATACCTCCTCTAGTTGACCTGAAATGGAAAACTTGATACAATTCGCAAAAAAAAAAATTTTTACTTTCTTTGATAGCTTGAATAGACTTACGCTATTTTGACTTGGTTAAATTTTAAGAGCAGAAGTAGCCCCAAAAGTTTGAATATAATACCCTCAGTCGTTCTTGGGATACTGCTGAGATGCCTTATTGGTAATTAGCATTAACACAGTGCATTTTGATTTAATCTTAAGGCGACAATAAAGTTTTTAATAATAAAGGCAAATGGGAAGGTGGGCGTGGGGGGGGGATTAGTTGCCCACCAATCACTTTCGACTATTAAAAAGGGCATCAGCCGTTTCTATTTTCAATCAAATAAGCCCTTTTCGAAGTTCCTACGACAACTCCTTCGATATGAAGTGCCCTGGTCTAAACAACAACAACAAAGTAAAAATCATACATTATACCCACATCGATCTTTATTATAAAAGTGTCAAGCCTTCCAATCACTTTAGACTACTAGTAAGGACACGATGCTGTTTGATATCCCATCGAATGAGTCTTTTTCTGTTTTCTACAATAGAACTCTTTATGAGAACCTTAAATGTCTTAGGTATGCAACTTAAAAACCGTGCTCCAAGAGTTGCGAGGGTGATTGTCATCTTCAATGGTCTAAATTCCAGAAGTATCAACTACGCTAAACAAAATGGCTATCTAAAAACTTTGATTGGACGTCTTGGGAAAAATGGTGGGCGTGAGGCGGGCGTTAGTCGCTCTCCCATCACTTTAAACTAGTAAAATGGCCACTAGCCATTTCAAGTTCCAATCGAATGAGCCCTTTTTGAAGTTTCTACAACAACGAATTCTATAAAAACATTACATGTCCCCAGGGCATAACTTATAACCCTTGCCTTGAGGGCTGTGGGAGAGTGTCCTCTTCAAAGACATTATTTCTATCTGGAAATCAACTACGCTGAACAAAATGGCTATCTAAAAATTCTGATTGGATGAGTTGGGGGAAAAGGTGGGCGTGAGAGGGGCGTTAGTTGCCCTCAAATCACTTTCGACTAATAAAAAGGCACTAGAACTTTCGATTTCCAATCGAATGAGCCCTTTTTGAAGTTTCTATGACAAAGATTTCAATAAAAACTTATATGCCCCCAGGGCATAACTTATAACCCTTGCCTTGAGGGCTTTGGGGGAGTGTCCTCCTCAAAACATAATTTCTATCTGGAAATCAACTACGCTGAACAAAATGGCTGTCTAAAAATTTTGATTGGATGAGTTGGGGGAAAAGGTGGGTGTGAGAGGGGGTTAGTTCCCCTCAAATCACTTTTGACTATTAGAAAGGGCACTAGCCCTTTGAATTTCCAATCGAATGAACCCTTTTCAAGTTTCTATGACAAAGATTTCAACAAAAACTTATATGCCCCCAGGGCATAACTTATAACCCTTGCCCTGAAGACTCTGGGGGAGTGTCCTGCTCAAAGGTATAAATTTCCTGAACTTTAAACTACGTTGAATAAAATGGCTATCTCAAAATTTTGATTGGATGTATTTGGGAAATGGTGGGCGTGCAAGGGGTGTTAGTTGCCTTCCAATTACTTTTCACTATTAAAAAGGGCACTAGCCATTTCAATTTCCAATCGAATGAGCCCTATTTGAAGTTTCTACAACAACGCGTTCTATAAAAAACTTATATGCCCCCAGGGCATAACTTACAACCCTTGCCATGAGGGCTGTGGAGGGGTTGTCATCCTCAAAGACCTAATTTCCATAGCTTAAAACTACGTTGAACAAAATGGATATCTCAAAATTTCGCTTGGACGTGTTTGGGGAAATGCTGGGCGTGAGAGGGGGGTTAGTTGCCCTCCAATCACTTTTGACTATTAAAAAGGGCACTATCCCTTTGAATTTCCAATCGAATGAGCCTTTTTTGAAGTTTCTACAACAAATCCTTCTATAAAAACCTTATTAGCCCCCAGGGCATAACTTACAACCCTTGCACTGAGGGCTGTGGGGGAGTATCCTCCTCAAAAATACATTTTCTATCTGTAAATCAACTTCGCTCAACAAAATGGCCACTTCAAAAGTTTTTTTTGTTATTTGCGGAGATTTAGTGGGCATGAAAGGTTGGTGTGTTGTGTTCCAATCACATTTGACTATTAAAAAGGGCACAAGCAACTCCAATTTCCGATCGTATGAGCCCTTTTAGAAGTTTCTACGACAACTTCTTCGATACGAAGTGCCCTGCTCTAAAGGACAAAAATAAATAAATAATACATTGTGCCAACATCGTTCTTATGCCCTCAGGGCATAACTTAACATCCTTGCCCTGAGGGTTGTGAGGGAGTGTCCTCATCAAAAACATATTTTCTATCTGGAAATCAACTACACTGAAGAAAATGGCTATCTCAAAATTTTGATTGGATGTCTTTGGGGGAATGATGGGCATGGGGGAGGGCTAGTCGCCCTCCAATCACTTTTGACTATTAAAAAGGGCACTAGCCCTTTGAACTACCAATCGAATGAGCCTTTTTTGAAGTTTCCGTGACAACACCTTCTATGAAAACCCTATATGCCCCCATGGCATAACTTACAAGCCTTGCCCTGAAGTGAAGGCTCTGGGGGAGTGTCCTCCTCAAAAACATAATTTCTATCTGGAAATCAACTACGCTGAACAAAATGGCTATCTCAAAATGTTGATTGTGTGTGTTTGGGGGAATGATGGGCGTGGAAGGGGTGTTAGTTGCCTTCCAATCACTTGCCACTATTAATAAAGACACAAGCACTCCAATTTCCAATTGAATGAGCCCTTTTCGAAGTTTCTACGACAACTCCTTCGATACGAAGTGCCCGGGTATGGATAAAAATAAATAAATAAATAATACATTGTGCCAACATTGTTGTTTACTTAGGCAGCACAATTAGGCAGCGCTGCCTATGATAGTCTTTTTCAGGGAGCAAGACTGAACCTCTTTTAAAGTTTAACAGCCATCCCTTCCATAAAAACCTTAAATACCCCCTGGGCATAACTTACAACCCTTGCCCCTAGTCTCTGGGGTTTGTTTCAACCCCAAAAGCCTTGTTATATGATAGTTAGACTATTTTGAATAGAATGGCTATCTCAAAATTTCTATTAGATGCATTTCAGGACAATACGCCGTGTGTGTGTGGGGGGGGGGAGTATCACTTTGACTCTTAAAAAGAGCACTAAAGCGTCTGACTACCAATCCAATGAGCCCCCTCCAAATTTTATATGACCCTGCTTTCGATAAAAACCTTATATGCCCCCATGGCATAACTTACCACCCTTGTCCTAAGGGCGGGGGGGATTTGTTATCCTACGAGACATAATTTCCAGGCTTTTTAAATACGCTTAACAAAATGGCTATCTAGAACTTTTGATTGGAAGTGTATGGGGAAAGGATGGGCTTGGGGGGGAGGCATTAGCCCTCTGGTCACTTTCGACTATTAAGAAAGGCACTAGTCCTCTCAATTTCCAATCGAATAAGCCCTTTTTGAACCTTCTAGAACAAAACTTTCAATAAAAAAAATTATATGCCCCAAAGGCATAACTTACAGCCCTTGCCCTGAGGACTATGGGGGGAGGGTTGTCATCCTCAAAGACATAACTTCCGGACCTTTCAACTACGCTGAACAAAAACGGCATATCAAAATTTTGATCGGAAGTGTTTGGGGAAATGATAGGCGTGGGGGGGGATTCTCCCTCCGATTACTTTCGATTATTAAATAGGGCAAGATCTCTCTCAATTTCCAATCGAATGAGCCCTTTTTGAAATTTTTACAACAACGCTTTCTATAAAAACCTTCTATGCCCCCAGGCCATAACTTACAACCCTAGCCCTGAGGGCTGTGGTGGGGGGAGGGGTCATACTCAAAGACATAATTTCCAGACCATTCAACTACGTTCAACAAAACGCCTATATCAAAATTTTGATTGGAAGTGTTTGGGGAAATGATAGGCGCGGGGGGGGGGCATTCGCCCTCCAATCACATCTGAATATTATTAAGAGCACTAACCCTCTCAATTCCCAATTGAATGAGCTCTTTTTTAAGTTTCTACGACAACGCTTTCTATAAAAACGTTACATGCCCCCAGGGTGTAACTTAAAACTTTTGCCCTGGGGGCTGTGGGGGAGTTTGTCATCCGCAAAGACATAATTTCCGTACCTTTCAACTACATTGAACAAAATCGCTATCTCAAATTTTTTATAAAGTGTGTTTGGGGAAATGGTGGGGGTGAGGATGGTAGTTGCCCTCCAGTCACTTTCGACTATTAAAAAGAGCATTAGTCCTTTCAATTTCCAATCGAATGAGCCCTTTTTGAAGTTTCTACGACAACATATTCTATAAAAAACCTTATATACCCCAGGGGGTAGCTTACAACCCTTGCCCTGTGGTTTGTGGGGGAGGTCATACTCAAAGACATAATTTCCAGAATTTTAAACAACATTGAACAAAATGGCAACCTCAAAATTTTGATTAGATGTGTTAGGGGAAATTGTGGGCATGAGAGGGGGGTTAGTTACCCTTCAATTACTTTCGAATATTATAAAGGGCACTAGCCCTTTATAGTATTCGGCACTTTGGTTGTCATCCTCAAAGACCTAATTTCCAGAACTTTTAACTACGTTGAAAAAAAGGGCAATGTCAAAACTTTGATTAGATGTGTTTGAGGAAATGGTGGGTGTAAGGAGGGTTAGTTGCCCTCCAATCACTTTTGACTATTAAAAAGGCCACTAGCCCTTTCAATTTCCAATCAATAAAGCCCTTTTTAAAGTTTCTACAACAATCCTTTCTATAAAAACCTTATATGCACCCAGGGTATAACTTACAACCCTTGCCCTGAAGGATGTGGGGGGGGGGGGTTATCATCCTCAATACATAATTTCCAGAACTTTCAACTACGTTGAAAAAAAGGCTATCTCAAAATTTTGATTGGATGTGTTTGGGGAAATGATGGGCGTGAGAGGGGGGTTAGTTGCCCTCCAATCCCTTTCAACTATTAAAAAGGGCACTAGCCCTTTCAATTTCCAATCGAATGAGCCCTTTTTGAAGTTTCTAGAACAACAATATATATAAAAACCTTATATGGCTCCAGGCAAGAACCTACAACCGTTCCCCTGTGTGGTATGGGGGGTTTGTCATTCTCAAAGATATTATTTTCAGAACTTTCAAGTATGTTGAAAAAAATGGCAATCCAAAAATTTTGATTGGACATTTTTTGGGAAATGGTGGGCGTGGTAGGGGGGTTAGTTGCCCTACAATCACTTTCAACTATTAAAAAGGGGACTAGCCCTTTTTAGAGGGGGCCTATGCCCAAAGATTTTTTGCCCCGACCCTAGATTTTAAAAATCCCTTTTTGGGGGTATTTTCATTGGTTGGGGCTTGTCATCCTCAAAGACCTAATTTCCAGAACTTTCAACTATGTTGAACAAAATGGCTATCTGTAAATTTTGATTGGATGTGTTTGATTGGAAATTTTGATTGGAAATGGTGGGCATAAGAAGGAGGTTGGTTGCTCTCCAATCACTTTCTACTATTACAAAGGCCACTAGCCCTTTCAATTTCCAATCCAATGAGCCCTTTTTGAAGTGTCTACAAAAGCCATCCTCTAAGATATAGCTTCCAGAACTGTCAACTACGTTGACAAAAATGGCTATCGCAAAATGTTGACTGGATGTGTTTGGGGAAATGATGGGCGTGAGAGGGGGGGTAGTTGCCCCCCAATCACATTCGAATTTTAAAAAGATCACTATCCCTTTCAATTTCCAACTGAATAAGGCCCTTTTGAAGTTTCTATGACAACGCTATCTTTAAAAACCTTATATGGCCCGAGGGCATAGCTTATAACCCTTGCCCTGAGGGTTGTGGGGGGTTTGTCATCCTCAGAGACATAATTCCCAGAACTTTAAACTACGTTGAACGAAATGGTTATCTCAAAATTTTGATTGGATGTGTTTGGGGAAATGGTGGGCGTAAGAGGCGGTTAGTTGCTCTCCAATCACTTTCTTCTATTACAAAGGCCACTAGCCCTTTCAATGTCCAATTGAATGAGCCTTTTTTGAAGTTTCTACGACAGTCCTTTCTATAAAAACCTTATATGCCCCCAGGATATAACTTACAACCCCATTGCCTTGAGAGCTGTTTGGGGGGGGGGAGGGTGTCTTCCTCAAAGACATAATTTTCAGAACTGTCAACTACATTGAAAAAATGGCTCAAAATTTTGATTGGATGTGTTTTTGAGGAAATGGTGGGCGTGAGAGGGGGGTTACTTGCCCTCTAATCACTTTCAATTATTAAAAAAGGCACTAGCCCTTTCAATTTCCAAAAGATTGAGCCCTTTTTAAAGTTTCTACAACAACTCTTTCAATAAAAAACCTTACATGTCCCCAGGGCATAACTTAAAACCCTTACCCTGAGGGCTGTGGCGGGGGTTGTCATTCTAAAGGCCTAATTTCAAGAACTTTAAACTACGTTGAATAAAATTGCTATCTCAAAATTTTGATTGGATGTATTTGGGAAATGGTGGGCGTGGAAGGGGTGTTAGTTGCCTTCCAATTACTTTTCACTATTAAAAAGTGCACGAGCCCTTTCAATTTCCTATCAAATGAACCGTTTATGAAGTTTCTACGACAACGCTTTCTATAAAAATCCTATAGGCTATGCCCCAAGGACATAACTCAAAACCCTTGCCCTTAGGGCTGTGGATGGGTTGTCATCCTCAAAGACCTAATTTCCATAGCTTAAAACTACGTTGAATAAAATGGCTATCTAAAAATTTTGATTGGATGTGTTTGGGGAAAAGCTGGGCGTGAGAGGGGGTTTAGTTGCCCTCAATTCACATTTGACTATTAAAAAGGGCACTAGCTCTTTGAATTTCCAACCGAATGAGCCTTTTTTGAAGTTTCTACAACAAATCCTATAAAAACGTCAAATTCCCCCAGGGCAAAACTTACAACCCTTGCCCTGAGGGCTGTCGGGGATTGTCCTCCTCAAAAGCGTAATTTCTATGGGTAATTCAATTACGCTGAACAAAAAGGCTATCTAAGAATTGCGATTGAATGATTTTCTGGGAATTGTGGACATAGAAGGGATGTTAGTCTCCCTATGATCACTATTGGTTTTTAAAAAAGGCACAAGCCACTCCAATTTCCAATTGAATAAGCCTTTTTCGAGGTTTCTACGACAAATTCTTCGATACGAAGTGCCCTGCTCTAAAGGACAAAAATAAATAAATAATACATTGTGCCAACATCGTTCTTATGCCCTCAGGGCATAACTTAACATCCTTGCCCTGAGGGTTGTGAGGGAGTGTCCTCATCAAAAACATATTTTCTATCTGGAAATCAACTACACTGAAGAAAATGGCTATCTCAAAATTTTGAGTGGATGTCTTGGGGGGAATGATGGGCATGGGGGGGAGGGCTAGTCGCCCTCCAATCACTTTCGAGTATTAAAAAGGGCACTAGCCCTTTGAACTTCCAATCGAATGAGCCTTTTTTGAAGTTTCTATGACAACGCTTTCTATAAAAACCTTATATGCCCCCCGGCCATAACCTACAACCTTTGCCCTAAAGGCTGTGGGGGAGTGTCCTCCTCAACAACATAATTTCTATCTTGAAATCAACTACACTGAACAAAATGGCTATCTAAAAATTTTGATTGGGTGTGTTTGGGGGAATGATGGGCGTGGAAGGGGTGTTAGTTGCCTTCCAATCACTTGCCACTATTAATAAAGACACAAGCACTCCAATTTCCAATTGAATGAGCCCTTTTCGAAGTTTCTACGACAACTCCTTCGATACGAAGTGCCCGGGTATGGATAAAAATAAATAAATAAATAATACATTGTGCCAACATTGTTGTTTACTTAGGCGGCGCAATTAGGCCGCGCTGCCTATGATAGTCTTTTTCAGGGAGCAAGACTGAACCTCTTTTAAAGTTTAACAGCCATCCCTTCCATAAAAACCTTAAATACCCCCTGGGCATAACTTACAACCCTTGCCCCTAGTCTCTGAGGTTTGTTTGAACCCCAAAAGCCTTGTTATATGATAGTTAGACTATTTTGAATAGAATGGCTATCTCAAAATTTCTATTAGATGCATTTCAGGACAATACGCCGTGGGTGTGGGGGGGGGGGGTATCACTTTGACTCTTAAAAAGAGCACTAGAGCGTCTGATTACCAATCCAATGAGCCCCCTCAAAATTTCATATGACCATGCTTTCTATAAAAACCTTATATGCCCCCAGGGCCTAACTGACCACCCTTGCCCTGAGGGCGGGGGGGATTTTTTATCCTCAAAAACACAATTTCCAGACCTTTTAAATACGTTGAACAAAATGGCTATCTCAAAATTTTGATTGGAAGTGTTTGGGGAAATGATGGGCGTGGGGGGGGGGCATTTGCCCTCTGATCACTTTTGACTATTAAGAAAGGCACTAGTCCTCTCAATTTCCAATCGAATAAGCCCTTTTTGAACCTTCTAGAACAAAACTTTCAATAAAAAAAATTATATGCCCTAAGGGCATAACTTAGGGCCCTTGTCCTGAGGCATATGGGGGGAGGGTTGTCGTCCTCAAAGACATAATTTCCAGATCTTTCAAATACGTTGAAAAAAAACGGCATATCAAAATGTTGATTGGAAATGTTTGGGAAAATGATGGGCGTGGGGGGGGAGGGGGTGATTCTCCCTCCGATTACTTTCGACTATTAAAAAGGGCAACAGCTCTCTCAGTTTCCCGTCGAATGAGCCCTTTTTGAAATTTTTACAACAACACTTTCTATAAAAACCTTATATGCCCCTAGGCCATAACTTACAACCCTAGCCCTGAGGGCTGTGGTGGGGGGAGGGGTCATACTCAAAGACATAATTTCCAGACCATTCAACTACGTTCAACAAAACGCCTATATCAAAATTTTGATTGGACGTGTTTGGGGAAATGATCGGCGTGGGGGGGGGGCATTCGCCCTCCAATCACTTTTGACTATTAATAAGGGCACTACCCCACTCAATTCCCATTTGAATGAGCCCTTTTTTAAGTTTCTACGACAAAGCTTTCTATAAAAACCTTATATGCCCCCGGTGTATAACTTAAAACTTTTGCCCTGGGGGCTGTGGGGGAGTTTGTCATCCGCAAAGACATAATTTCCGTACCTTTCAACTACATTGAACAAAATCGCTATCTCAAATTTTTTATAAAGTGTGTTTGGGGAAATGGTGGGGGTGAGGATGGTAGTTGCCCTCCAATCACTTTCGACTATTAAAAAGAGCATTAGTCCTTTCAATTTCCAATCGAATGAGCCCTTTTTGAAGTTTCTACGACAACATATTCTATAAAAAACCTTATATACCCCAGGGGGTAGCTTACAACCCTTGCCCTGTGGTTTGTGGGGGAGGTCATACTCAAAGACATAATTTCCAGAATTTTAAACAACATTGAACAAAATGGCAACCTCAAAATTTTGATTAGATGTGTTAGGGGAAATTGTGGGCATGAGAGGGGGGTTAGTTACCCTTCAATTACTTTCGAATATTATAAAGGGCACTAGCCCTTTATAGTATTCGGCACTTTGGTTGTCATCCTCAAAGACCTAATTTCCAGAACTTTCAACTACGTTGAAAAAAAGGGCAATGTCAAAATTTTGATTAGATGTTTGAGGAAATGGTGGGTGTAAGAAGGGTTAGTTGCCCTCCAATCACTTTCGACTATTACAAAGGGCACTAGCCCTTTCAATTTCCAATCAAGTGAGCCCTTTTTAAAGTTTCTACAACAATCCTTTCTATAAAAACCTTATATGCCCCCAGGGTATAACTTACAACCCTTGCCCTGAAGGATGTGGGGGGGGGGGGGGGTTATCATCCACAATACATAATTTCCTAAACTGTCTACTGCGTTGAAAAAAAGGCTATCCCAAAATTTGGATTGGTTGTGTTTGGGAAATGGTGGTCGTGGGAGGGGGGTTAGTTTCCCTGCAATCACTTTCAACTATTAAGAAGCGCACTAGCCCTTTTAATTTCTATTTAAATGACCCCTTTTTGAAGTTTCTACGACAACACTATCTATGAAAACCATATATGGCCCCAGGCCATAACTTGCAATCCTTGTCCTGAGGGGTGTGGGGGGGTTGTTATCCTCAAAGACATAATTTCCAGAACTTTCAACTACGTTGAACAAAATGGCAATGTCAATATTTTGATTCGTTGTGTTTGGGGAAATGGTGGGCGTGGTAGGGGGGTTAGTTGCTCTCCAATCACTTTCAACTATTAAAAAGGGGACTAGCCCTTTTAGAGGGGGCCTATGCCCAAAGATTTTTTGCCCCGACCCTAGATTTTAAAAATCCCTTTTTGGGGGTATTTTCATTGGTTGGGGCTTGTCATCCTCAAAGACCTAATTTCCAGAACTTTCAACTATGTTGAACAAAATGGCTATCTGTAAATTTTGATTGGATGTGTTTGATTGGAAATTTTGATTGGAAATGGTGGGCATAAGAAGGAGGTTGGTTGCTCTCCAATCACTTTCTACTATTACAAAGGCCACTAGCCCTTTCAATTTCCAATCCAATGAGCCCTTTTTGATGTGTCTACAAAAGCCATCCTCTAAGATATAGCTTCCAGAACTGTCAACTACGTTGACAAAAATGGCTATCGCAAAATGTTGACTGGATGTGTTTGGGGAAATGATGGGCGTGAGAGGGGGGGTAGTTGCCCCCCAATCACATTCAAATTTTAAAAAGATCACTATCCCTTTCAATTTCCAACTGAATAAGGCCCTTTTGAAGTTTCTATGACAACGCTATCTTTAAAAACCTTATATGGCCCGAGGGCATAGCTTATAACCCTTGCCCTGAGGGTTGTGGGGGGTTTGTCATCCTCAGAGACATAATTCCCAGAACTTTAAACTACGTTGAACGAAATCGTTATCTCAAAATTTTGATTCGATGTGTTTGGGGAAATGGTGGGCGTAAGAGAGGGGTTAGTTGCTCTCCAATCACTTTCTACTATTACAAAGGCCACTAGCCCTTCCAATTTCCAATTGAATGAGCCCTTTTTGAAGTTTCTATGACAGTCCTTTCTATAAAAACCTTATATGCCCCCAGGATATAACTTACAACCCCATTGCCTTGAGAGCTGTGGGGGGGGAGGGTGTCTTCCTCAAAGACATAATTTTCAGAACTGTCAACTAAATTGAAAAAATGGCTCAAAATTTTGATTGGATGTGTTTTTGAGGAAATGGTGGGCGTGAGAGGGGGGTTACTTGCCCTCTAATCACTTTCAATTATTAAAAAAGGCACTAGCCCTTTCAATTTCCAAAAGATTGAGCCCTTTTTAAAGTTTCTACAACAACTCTTTCAATAAAAAACCTTACATGTCCCCAGGGCATAACTTAAAACCCTTACCCTGAGGGCTGTGGGGGGGGGGCGGGTTTGTCATTCTAAAATACCTAATTTCCATAACTTTAAACTGCGTTGAACAAAATGGCTATCTCAAATTTTTATTGCATGTGTTTGGGGAATTGGTGGGCGTGCGAGGGGGGTTAGTTGCCCTCCAATCACTTTCCACAATTAAAAAGGGCATTAGCCCTTTAAATTTCCAATTGAATGGACCCTTTTTGAAGTTTCTACAACAACGCTTTCAAAAAAAAAACTTATATGCCCCCGGGGCATAACTTAAAACCCTTATCCTGACAGCTGTGGGGAGAGATTTGTCATCCACAAGGACCAAATTTCTCGAGCTTTCGACTATGTTGAACAAAATGCCCATCACAAAATCTTATTCTAGTTGTCTTGGGAAATGGCGGATGTAAGAGAGGGGTCAGTTGCCCTCCAATCACTTTCGACTATGACAAAGGCCACTAACCCTTCCAATTTCCAATTGAATGAGCCCTTTTTGAAGTTTCTATGACAACCCTTTCTATAAAAACCTTATATGCCCTCAGGGCATAACTTACAACCCTTGTTTCAGGGCTGTGGGGGGGGTGTCATCCTCAAAGACATAATTTCCAGAAAAGTCAACTACAGTGAAAAAATGGCTATCTCAAAATTTTGAACGGATGTGTTTGGGGAAACGGTGGGCGTGAGAGGGGGTTTAGTTGCCCCCCCCCCAGTAAAAAGAGCATTAGCCATTTCAATTTCCAATTGAATGAGCCCCTTTTTGAAGTTTCAATGAGAACGCTATCTATAAAAACCTTATATGCCAACAGGACATAATTTACAGCCCGTCCCCTGAGGGGTGTGGGGGGTTTATCAACCTCAAAGATATAATTTCCAGAACTTTCAACTGCGTTGAAAAAAATGGCTATCTCAGAATTTTGATTGGATGTGTTTGCGGAAATGGTGGACGTGAGAGGGGGATTAGTTGCCGTCTAATCACTTTCAACTATTAAAAAAGGCACAGGCCCTTTCAATTTCAAAATAAATGAGCCCTTTTTTATTAATTTCCAGAACTTTCAATTACGTTGAAAAAAATTGCTGTCTCAAAATTTTGATTGGATGTGTTTGAGGAAATGGTGGGAGTAAGAGAGGGGTTAGTTGCCCTCCAATCATTTTCTACTATTAAAAAGAGCACTAGCCCTTTCAATTTCCAATGAAAACTTTCTTTAAAAACCTTACATGCCCTCAAGGCATAACTTACAATCCTTGCCCTGAGGGTTGTGGTGGGAGGGTTTTCATCCTCAAAGGCCTAATTTCCAGAACTTTAAACTATGTTGAACAAAATGGCTATCTCAAAATTTTTATTGGACGGGTTTTGGGAAATGGTGGGTGTAAGAGGGGGGTTAGTTGCCCTCCAATCACTTTCTGCTGTTAAAAAGGGCACTAGCAGTTTCAATTTCCAATTGAACAAGCCGTTTTTAAAGTTTCTACAACAACACTTTCTATAATAACCTCATATGCCAGGGCATAACTTACAACCCTTGCCCTGAGGGCTGTTGGGGGGGGGGGAATTGTCATCCTTAAAAGACATAATTTCCAGAACTTTCAACTATGTTGAAAAAAAATGGCTAACTCAAAATTTTGATTGGATGTGTTTGGGGAAATGGTGGGTTTGAGAGGGGGGTTAGTTGCCCTCCAATCACTGTCAACTATTAAAAAGAACACTAGCCCTTTTAATTTAAAATTGAATAAGCCCCTTTTTGAAGTTTCTGTGACAACGCTATCTATAAAAACCTTATATGGCCCCAGGGCATAACTTACAACCCTTGCTCTGAGGGGTGTGTGGGGTTTGTCATCCTCAAAGACATAATTTCCAGAACTTTCAACTACGTTGAACAAAATGGCTATCTCAAAATTTTGATTGGATGCGTTTGGAGAAATGGTGGGCGTGAGAGAGGGGTTAATTGCCCTCTAATCACTTTCTACTACTAAACAGGACACTAGCCCTTTCAATTTCCAATCAAATGAGCCCTTTTTGAAGTTTCTACAACAACACTTTCTATAAAAAACTTTATATGTACCCAGGGTATAATTTACAACCCTTGCCCTGAGGGCTGTGGGGGGAAGGGGCTGGTTGTCATTCTCAAAGACCTAATTTCCATATTTTTTAACTATGTTGAACAAAATGTCTATCTCAAAATTTTTATTGGATAGGGGGGGGGGGGGGTTGTCATCCTCAAAGACATAATTTCCAGAACCTGGAACTACATTGAATAAATGACTATCTCAAAATTTTGATTGGATGTGTTTTGGGAAATGGTGGGTATTCGAGGGGGGTTAGTTGCCCTCCAATGACTTTCAACTATTAAAAAGGGCATTAGCCCTTTCAGCTTCCAATCAAATGAGTCCTTTTTGAAGTTTCGACAACAACGCTTACCATAAAAAATTCCCAGGGCATAGCTTACAACCCTTGCCCTGAGGGCTGTGGGAGGGGGGGTGTCATCCCTAAAAACATAATTTCTAGAACTTTCAACTCCATTGAACAAAATGTTTATCTCAAAATTTTGATTGGATGTGTTTTGGGAAATCGTGGGCATTAGAGGGGGGTCAGTTGCCCTCTAATCACTTTCATCTACCATATTAAAAAGGGCATTAGCCCTTTCAGTTTTTAAGCAAATGAGCCCTTTTTGAAGTTTCTACAACAACGCTTTTCATAAAAGCCTTATATGCCCCCAGGGCATAGCTTACAACACTTGCCCTGAGGGGTGGGGGGTTGTCATCCTTAAAAGCATAATTTCCAGAACTGTCAACTATGTTGAAAAAAACATGGCTATATCAAAACTTTGATTGGATGTGTTTGGAGAAATGGTGGGCAAGAGAGGGGCGTTGGTTGCACTCCAATCACTTTTGACTATTAAAAAGGGCACTAGCCCTTACAATATCCCATTGAATGACCCTTTTTTGAAGTTTCTACAACAACAATATCTATAAAAACCTTATATGCCCCCAGGGCATAACTTAGAACCCTTGCCCTGAAGGGTGGGGGGGGGTTGTCATCCTCAGACATAATTTCCTGAACTTTGAACTACATTGAACAAAATGGCTATCTCAAAATTTTGATTGGACATGTTTGGGGAAATGGTAGGCGTGGGAGGTGGATTAGTTGCTCTCCAATCACTTTTGACTATTAAAAAGGGTACTAGCCCTTTCAATTGCTAATCAAATGAGCCCTTTTTGAAGTTTCTAAGACAACGCTTTCTGTAAAAGCCTTATATGCCCCTAGGGCCTAATGTACAACCCTTGCCCTGAGGGCTCTGAGGGGGTTATCATCCTCAAAGACCTAATTTCCAGTGAACAAAATAGATATCTCAAAATTTTGATTGCATGTGTTTGGGGAAATGGCGGACGTGAGAGGGGGAGGGGAGGGGGGTTAGTTGCACTCCAATCAGTTTCAACTAATAAAAAGGGCACTAGCCCTTTCAATTTTCAATCAAATGAGCCTTTTTTGAAGTTTTTATGACAATGCTTTCTATAAAAACCTTATATACCCCCAGGGAATAAATTTCAACCCTTGCCCTGAGGGATGTTGGGGGGGGGGGTTGTCATTTTCAAAAACCTAATTTACAGAACTTTTAACAACATTTAACAAAATGTCTATCTCGAAATTTTGATTGGAAGTGTTTTGGGAAATAGTGGGCATGAGAGGGGGGTTAGCTGCCCGCCAATCACTTTTGACTATTAAAAAGGGCACTAGCCCTTTGAATTTCCAATTGAATGAGCCCTTTTTGAAGTTTCTATGACAACACTTTCTATAAAAAAAAAAATACCTTATATGCCCCCAGGGCATAAATTGACAGCCCTTGCCCTGAGGGCTGTGGGAGGAGCTCAAAGACATAATTTCCAAATCTTTCAACTATTTTGAACAAAATGGCTATCACAAAATTTTGACTGAATGTGTTTGGGGAAACGGTGGGAATGGAAGGGGTGTTAGTTGTTAGTTGCCTTCCAATCCCTTTTGGTTACTCAAAAGGGCAAAAGCCCTTCCAATTTCCAATTGAATGAGTCCTTTTTGAAGTTTCTACAACAACTCCTTTGATACAAATTGCCCTGGTCTCAAACAAACCAACAAAAAAAAAAAAAAAAAATAATACATTGTGCCAACATCATTCTGTTCGGCAGCAGTACTGCACTACCTATTATACAAAACAATGGAGGAATATATTATTCATTCAGGAATATATTATTATTCAGGAACATATTATTATTATTCCTATATATTATTCAGGAATATATCATTACGGTTATATCTGGGACCATTATGGGGTGAGGGCATTGCCAGAAAAGCAATCATGATATTTGGAAAAAGTGTAAAACATTGACTATATTGGTAATACTTTTATTCTATCAGCGTTTGTCTTTAGATGTGGTAAAACATAGTAAATTCATCCTGACAATGCACCATCTCCCTGTGAGGGTCTCAGAAATATCCCTAAATAATATCTTTCACCATTAATTGAATCTCATGATACATCATAGATTCTTATAGATAAATAATAAACAGGTATCTGCAGTCTCAACTCAATGAAATTTAGCTTTCCCTTAGTGAATTACAATGAAATGTAGATAAAATAATATTTGAAGTGATTATAGGAAGTGAGAAACAATGGAAGGAAACATGATAATCTGATTACTAGAATATCCTGTATAGTAAAAATCTCATTTGTTGTGCATTTTCTTTTATATATTCAAAAGGCTATAAGGGGAGAGGACCATAAGGGGAGAGGGGGGACCATAAGGGGAGAGGGGGGTTGGGTGCACTGTCATAAAAATAACCATCAAATTTTTATGTAGCAAAAAGTAAGGAATCTAATGGTAAACTTTTATTTATTTAACATGTTTTAATTAGAAGTGGTCAAACACTAAGTATTTAACCTACCTATTTCTCTGTTGTTTACATCTTATGATGTTTCATATGACTTTGCTAACAAGTACCTTAGCTGTATTCTTGACCTTTCAAAACAATAGGCCTAAGTGATTGCAATAGAATTGAGTTGGATAAATCTATTATTTAAAATGTGGACAGCAAAGGAAGTAAACACAATAATCTGATTAATAGACATTATTAACATGTTTCCTTGTGTGGAGCTCCTAATACCCTCTGTTATATCTTAAGGTAAATATATACAAAATTCAATTAGTGTTGTAGAGACAATTTGGGCACACTACTTGATGCCTTATTTTAAGCTGCTTTCAAAATATAATATTCATTTTATTCACAAATGTACCTCCCGCCCCCCCCCCTAAGCATCCCATGTATGCATTTGTACAAAACTAGAAAGAAACATTTAAGCAACAAAATCCTTTCTTTATAATAAGCAGCTTGTTTCATTTAATTAAATTATTGGTAAATTTTGGGAAATTTATATTACTGATTTACAAATAAGGTGGACATACCACCCAATCCCTTTTTTTTTCTAAATATATTAATGCTTTTACTTGGAAATTCAATTTTAAGCTTATTATGGACCCTCAAAGATTATACTTTTTTCTTTTTTTGGCTATATAAAAGGGTTGAAAATAACAATTTTTTACTTCATTATATACAGAATAATTGTAGTTAACACATTTCAACTGCTGCTCTACTATACTTCATGCCCAACTCCATCATGTGCAAATATAGCGAGAATTATATATTTTCCATATGTTTTCTGGTTCTTGATTTATCACAGTTGATTCAATTTGTGGGTAAACTGCTTGAGTACTTGTTAAATATCCCAACCCTGCTTAAAAATTTTGCATAAAATTCTAGTTTTACTACTTTTTGCTGTCTTGGAAAGGGATGGCTAGGAAAATGAAACTTACAGTAATGAATCCAGGGCCAAAAACATACTCTGGGAATGTATTGCCAAGCTTTTATGTTAACCCTCTTCCAATTTCTGAGTCTTAGAAATTTGCCAACTTCACAGGTGTTAGATACCTATTGAAACTTTGAAGAAACAACATTTTACCTTAATTTTCAGTTATCAGTTTCTTTATCTCTGGATTTAGTTCTTAAAATGCTGTTCCTGTTATTTGAGTAGAATTTTAAGCCATATCTATGAGTTTTTTCTAAATTTAGGAAATATATTTGTTGATCTTTGAGACCTCGTAAATTGGGATTGAGCAAAGTTGTGAAGCTGAAAATACTTTTTTGGGCTTCATTTAAGCAGAAGATCTATTTTGCAAGGTTTCACTTTTATAACACAAAGAATTTTAAAGGGGATCAAAGGTCAGTGCCCTCTAGAAGGAGAAGGAGCAGTAGTAGGTACTTCAAAACACTTTCCTGGGACATACTTCAGTCTGAAGACCCATCCCTGAAAGTTTCATTTTCCTAACCTAATCCCTTTCCAAGATAGCCAAAAGTAGATAAAGTAGAATTTTACCAAATTTTGATCTGTATGACCTGAGAAAAACTTGTTTGTCTGTCTGCAGTAGGTTATAATTAGCTTAGTCTCATCAAGAAAAACTACAAGGTAGGTATATTTTAATTAAGTATTTAATATAGAGATGATTAGGTTAGGTAAACAGCATAATATATTCTGGGCAGCCATTTTCCACAATTCTCTGTTGCAGCTTCCTTAACTTTATTTATAAAGTGTTATATTTTCATCATATTTTGGTATATTTCATAAATAAGAGAAAAATATATTTTCTATAAGGGTCAGTAAAGGGCTTAAAATTGATTTTATCTTAAATTGCACTTGCCAGTAATAGGGACAAATCCTGTAGAAAATGATTATTATTTCCAAGTAAAGTGATTATTACATTCAGAAACAGTATAAAAAAGGCATCAAGTGGTATATTCACCTTATTTAGTCACCATAGGTCACTAATATAAACTGCCCTAAACTTACCAAATTATCAAGTTTATTACCTTTGTTATTCACATTCATAAGTCATTTTGGTAAATATTTTGCTTTTCATATTATTGACTTACAAATAAACTGAACATACAATTTGATGCTTCTTTTACTCTTTCCAAATATAATAATCACTTTTGCTGCAAATGAATTTTACTTCCACCCCTATATAATTTTACTCCTACCTATTCAGGGTACATTTTTGTACATTAGGGGGTGGGGGTAAAGTTTAAACTTACCTCTCATTTGCGTCAGAAATATCATTATTTTAAGTAATATTTAATAGCCTATTAAACACAGCTGATATTTTTAACAATAAGTAGAGGCCTAGCCAATGGATATTGGGTTTGACAGTTCAAGGTAACTGTTCACTTTTTTAAAGTGAACAGTTACTTTTGCAGTTGCAGTGATTTTCCAGTTCATATTATTAACTTACAAATAAAGTAAACATACCACTTGATGCCTTTTTTATGCTCTTTCCAAATATAATAATCTTGCAAATAAATTTTACCCCCAACCCTATATATGCCAATTCAGGGTATATATTTGCACATTAGGGAGGGGAGTAAAGTTTACTTTTGATGTAAATGAGAGGTGAGTTTAAACTTTACCCCTACCCCCCCCTCCCCTAATGTACAAATATATACCCTGAATTGGTATATATAGGGGTAGGGGTAAAATTCATTTGCAATATTATTATATTTGGAAAGAGCATAAAAAAGGCATCAAATGGTATGTTTACTTTATTTATAAGTCAATAATATTAACTACAAAACATTTACCTTAATTAAGAGTAATCTATAGGACTATCAAGGGTGGGGCTGCACTTGCAAGTGAAATAATCATAACGTTTAGTCCCAGAAAAAAGGCAACAAGTGGTGTTTTCAACTTATCTCTGCATCAGTAATGACATCTTGCATTTATTCACATCTTATACTGTCTTATAAATGCTGTCTATATATGCCTTATATATACTGTCTTATATAGCCTACAGCTGTATCACACTTCACTACATGGGGAGAGGGGCAGGGCATCTTGTGGTAGCAATAACTACTGGCTAGGCTATCTGAAAAAAGTGTTGAACAGAAAGTATAATGGCACTACTCTTTTTTCACTACAACTTTACATTCAAAGAAGGAGTCTTGGTTCAAAATTACAAACCAGTCAAAGTAATTAGGCCAGTAAATTTCTAGGTGGCACTATAATTTAGCTAAGATGAAGTGAAAATGTCATTTGATGCCTTTTTTATGGTCTTATGTAATTCAATGATTGCTTCTGGAGCTAGTTGCATCCTGAGCCCTTAAAGGGGCACCAAAGGTATTTCAATTTTGTAACCACACAAAGAAGTTATCAAAACTAGTTAAGTTATTGGGGACTCCACCCTTTGACTATAGGAAAAAATTACTTTATAAGCTATATAGAATGGTACTATCCAATCTCCTTATAATTAAAAACATTTTAGTCATCTAGTTGGAAAATTTGGCCCATCTGTATAGAGGAAATCTATATTTGCCAACTAGTTGACAATAAATGTTGTCCCAGCAAAACTTTCCTTGTCCAACCAGTTGACTAATAACTTCTCCCCAGCAAAACTTAATTTTTCCAACTAGTTGACTAATAACTCTTCCCCAGCAACACTTAAATTTGTCAACTAGTTGACAATAAATGTTGCCTCAGCAAAACTTTCATTTTCCAACTAGTTGACTAATAACTTCTCCCCAGAAAAAACTTAATTTTACCAGCTAGTTGACTAATAACTTAGTCAACAAGTTATTAGTCAACAAGTTGGAAAATGAAGTGTTTTCTGGGACTATATTTGTTTCAAGCTAGTTAGCATAATTAAGTATTGCTGGGGAGGAATTATTAGTCAAATAATTGGAAGATGAAAGTTTTGAAGGTGCGACATTTCTTGTCAACTAGCTGGTAAAAATAGGTTTTTCCAATAGGGGTGGGCCAACTTTTCCAGCCAGATGGCAAAAATATTTTTAACTATAAGGAGATTGGATAGTACCATTTTATATAAGCTTATAAACTAATTTTTTCCAATAGTCAAAGAGTTGATATCCCTCAAATATAGCCTACTATTTTCCTCCTGTTTCAAGTTTTTCAAATGCCATCAACAGAAATAGAGGTGATTTTTTCAATTCAAAACTTTGCCATCAACAATGGGATATCCACTCTTTGACTATTGGAAAAAAATAGTTTAGAAACTTACATAAAATGGTACTATCCAATCTAATAAAGAAAGAGGATGTGAATCTGATAAGGAGAGGATGTCATAAAGAAAGATTTAAAGGAAATAGAAACTTCCTGGGAGGGGAGAAGTTACTAGTTGGAAAATGAATTGTTTTCTGTTGCAATGTTTGTTTCCAGCTAGTTGACAAAATTAAGTTTTGCTGGGGAGAAGTTACTAGTCAAGTAGTTGGAAAAATTAAGTTTTGTTGGGGAGAAGTTATTAGTCAACTAGTTGGAAAGTGAGTTTTGCAGGGGCAACATTTATTGTCAACTAGTAGGCAAATTTAACTGTTGCAGGGGAGAATTTATTAGTCAACTAGTTGGAAAAATTAAGTTTTGCTGGGGAGAGGTTATTAGTCAACTAGTAGGAAAATGAATTATTTTCTGGGGCAATGTTTGTTTCCAGCTAGTTGGCAAAATCAAGTGTTGCTGGGGAAAAGTTATTAGTCAGCTAGTTAGAAAAATAAAGTTTTGATGGAGAGAAGTTACTAGTCAACTAGTTGGAAAATGAATTATTTTCTGGGGCAATGTTTGTTTCCAGCAACACATGAATTAAAAATCAAGTATTTTGCAGTAGGTATCAAGACATGGCTAATTGCAGAAAGAGAAAAGATAGATAGTCCATGTGATTGAGAGGGAAATCTGGGATAAGCCCTTTTTAGGATTGTATAAACATTATGTTAGGAGAAGATTTGATAATAACATTCTATATAAGCCTATGAAGTAATCTTTTCCAATAGTCAAAGATAGAATCCCTTTTTCAATAGGCTTTTACCCAGGCCAATTTATTATAGGCTTTCCTACTTGGAAATTGTGAGTGCACACATCTCTAAGAATAGAAGGGTAAATTAGTCAAATTTCCAAATAAGGGTATAATTTCAGTGTAGCAGCACTTCTCAAAAAACATTGTGGGCTAATAAAATAAGAATAACAATGTTCTTATTTCATGCTCTTTTTCAATATATTAGTTGTTATTCTGACAACAAAGCAACCCTCCCTCCCTGATGATCCCATCAATATATACAAACCTAAAAGAAAATTCCAAAAAGTGGATGACAATTTGCTAGATGTTTTCCATAGAAATTGCCTACAGATTGTTCTGGGTATCTGGCTAACAGACCATATTTCAAACAGTTAGCTGTACAAAAAATGTGGTTCAATCCTGCTTTCTAGGGCTATAATAAGAGAGAGCTTGAAATAGCTAGGGCAAATTCTGCAGATGAAGGATGACAAATTACCAAAGATTTGCCTTTTTGGCCAACTGTCTAGGGCTAAAAGAAAAGCAGTTTGTCCTGGTCTGGAGTGAGAGGATGTCATAAAGAAAGACTTAAAGGAAATGGGAACTTCATGCAAGGGGAGAAGTTACTAGTGGAAAATGAATTCTTTTCTGGGCCAATGTTTATTTTGAGCTACTTGGCAAAATTAAGTTTTGCTGGGGAGAAGTTACTTGTCAACTAGTTGGAAAATGAATTGTTTTCTGGGGCAATGTTTGTTTCCATCTAGTTGGCAAAATTAAGTCTTTCTGGGGAGAAGTTATTAGTCAATTAGATGAAAAATGAAAGTTTTACTGGGGAAAGATTTAATTTTAACTAGAAGACAAATTTAAGTGTTGCTGGGGAGAAGTTATTAGCCAACTAGTTGGAAAAATTAAGTTTTGCTGGGGAGAAGTTATTAGTCAACTAGTTGGAAAAGGAAAGGGTAATATTTTACTTTAGCTACTTTTTGCTATCTTGGAAAGGGGTTAGACTAGTAAGAGAAAACTTTCGGGGATAGGTCTACAGGCTAAAATATGCCCCAGAAAGGTATTTTAAAGTACCAACCTCCACTCCTTCTCTCTCTAGAGGGTCTTGACCTTTGATGACCTCTGAATACCTGTGTGTTATAAAAGTGAAACCTTGCAAAATAGATCTTCTGCTTAAATCAAGTACAACAAAATTGTTTTCATCTTCACAACTTTGCTCAATCCCAATTTATAAGGTTTTAAACATATGCAAATTCATTTCCTAAATTAAAAAAGAAACATTGATATGGCTTAAAATTCTACACAAATAACAGGAATTTGCAATTTCAGAACTAAAGCCAGAGAAAAAAACTGATTACTGAAAATTATGGTAAAATGTTGTTTTGTCAAAATTTCAATAGGTATAGACCTGTCATGCAGGCAAATTTCAGGACCCTCCAGAGGGAGGAGTGGATGTAGGTACTTCAAAATACCTTCCCAGCAGTGTTTCCACTTCTCCCAATTTTTCAGGAGATCTACCAAATTTCTAATCAATCTCCCAACAAAAAAAGAAGATACCAAATCTCCAGAAAACTTAATCCCTGGAATGTTTTACTTTGTGGTCATTCTTTTTTTTTTTACCTGGCCATTGGGTGGTCTATTAGGGATTTTCCTTAACGTCCCAGGCAATTGAGGAAGTGCGATTTTGAATATATTGACATACGTATGAACATTGCCCATTATCCATCCTACAATGGTTGAATTGATTTTCTGTTTTTGATCATTTAAACGCCTTCAAGGTTTGTAATTAACTTATTATTTTCAATTCATAAGCTAACCACAGGTGTTGGCTTGCACCAAGAAGATGGGAGCTAGCACTAAGTGGGTCCAGCTGATTCAGTAGGTTCAAAATGAACCATAGTTACTACAAATTTAAAGAAATATGAAAAAATTATACTTTTTCTGCAGTTGCTCTGTAGAACTGAAGGGGTTTACAGAGCCTTCAAATGATCCAATACAAGAAACAGAGACAAAAATTGCAGCATTTTGAAAACAATTTACAATTTTTGCTGGTTGACAAGTTAGTCCCATTCCTGAAAAATATGCCGCATAAGAATGTTACTGATAAAGTAAGATTGGGTAAGCAGAAAGTGACAAATATAGTCTGCCAGGGCCTGTCATTGTATTATAAAACATAAAATCACGAAGAAAGGATGAAAACGAGCACAATTAGTGGTCAAGAAGTGCCATTGACAAAGAATGGAGGGAACATTCCAATAGTGCCAACAATGATATAAGTCACTCTGACAGCCGTGGATTACTGGAAATGGGCTTTGAGTGCAAGGGACCACCATGGAAACCAAACTTAGCAAAGTTTTTACAATACTTGTTTTCCTTGCCATTTTCAAACATAGCTTCAGAAACTGTTCAGCTTACTCAAGAAGTAAAGACCAACAGAAGGAATCATTTGGTAACAGTAACTTTGGCTTCCACAATTCAGACAAAACTTGAAATCAAACGAGATGGAGTTACAGCAGATACACTGACGGTTGACCAGCCCCTCAGAAAGAGGCTAAAAGGAGTAGTAGCGTATACCAGCACAGCTGAGTTACTGCATGATCAGAGGAGGCTGCTCACATAAAAAGCCATCTGATAGACACAGATTATGAATGTAATGCGGTATATATATCTTAAAGTTTTGCTATTTTTTATACTTTTTTTCAGTTATATCAATACTAATGAGCTGCAACTTTGCGTTTTCTCTTTATTATTTGTGAATAACTCAGTGAATGGTGGGTAAAAAAATCCGCTTAACTCAGACTCAATGGTCAAAGGCCTGGTGTCTGTAATTTGTCCAGATTTTCTGTCCCCGTCCTGAACTTAGAGGGCTGTCATGTGGAATACGAAAGAGGGGGAAAAAGTAGTGAAAGATGAAGAAAAATGTCTTAATTAAGCAGCTTTAGAGTCTGAATGAAATAAATGCACTTTGTTTCAAAATTAAATACATTTCAAGCTTCTAGCTGCTTCCTTTTGTCATGTTTGACAATGTTGATCAACAAATTTTCTTTCCGGAATTGCAGCTGGCTCAAGTAAATATGCACTCCAAACATTTAGAATGTGGTACTTTATGCTCAAATTGCTCAAACACCTCCAAAAACTCAATACAAAATACAAAAAAGAACTGAAAATTCTACCTAATCCTAAGATCCATCTCCTGATTTTCTCCCAAATCCTGAGAGCCATCTCCCGATTTTCTCCCAAAAATTGTTAAGATTTTACAGATTGTTTGAAAAGATAGGCTAAGTAGAAACACTGCTTCCCAGGACATACTTTGTCCTGTAGACCCACCCCTGAAAGTTTCATTTTACTAACCTAACCCCTCTAAGACAGCCAAAAGTAGTTAAAGTAGAATTTTACCAATTTTCCAACTAGATGACTAAAATGTTTTTAATTAAAAGGAGATTGGATAGTACCATTCTATATAAGCTTATAAAGCAATTTTTTCCAATAGTCAAAGGTTGGAGTCCCACAACAATGCAGGGTAGGCTATAGCCTAGCCTATTTTGGCACATTATGGGGTGGGGGTGGACAAAGTTCATGGTAACTTTGCAGTGGGCCATATAATTTAGCTAGTATGAAAGTGAAAACATCATTTGATGTTTTTCAGGCCCTTTCATAATTCATATAAAACACCTTTGGATATTTGGTCCCGTTAAGGAATCAAGACAGGCCTACAACTAGCCACAGAAGCAATTATTGAATTATGAAAGAGCATAAAAAGACACCGGTAAAATTCTACTTTAGCTACTTTTGGCTATCTTGGGAAGGGGTTAGGTTAGGACAATGAGACTTTCAGGGATGGGTCTAAAGGCTAAAGTATGTCCCGGGAAGGTATTTTGAAGTACCTACCTCCACTCCTTCTCCCTCTAAAGGGTCATGAAATTTGCCTAAATGACAGGTCTATACCCATTGAAATTTTGACAAAACAACATTTTACCTTAATTTTCAGTTATCAGTTTCTTTTTCTCTGGTTTTAGCTCTGAAAATGCAATTTCAGTTATTTGAGAAGAATTTTAAGACATATAAATAGTTTATTTTCAAAATTTAGGAAATGTATTTGCATATCTTTAAAACCTTATGAATTGGGATTGAGCAAAGTTGTGAAGCTGAAAACAATTTTATTGTACTTCATTTAAGCAGAAGATCTATTTTGCAAGGTTTCACTTCTATACCTCACATATTTTTAAAGGTCATCAAAGGTCAGGACCCTCTAGAGGGAGAAGGAGTGGAGGTGAGTACTGCAAAATATCTTCCCAGGACATACTTTAGCCTGTAGACCCATCCCTGAAAGTTTCATTTTCTTAACCTAACCCCTTTCCAAGATAGTCAAAAGTAACTAAAGTAGAATTTTACCAAGACACCAAATTACATTTTCACTTTAATCTTGGCTAAATTACAGTGTCACTTATAAATTTACCATTTGGCCTACATGAAGACATATTTGCAGCTCGTTTGCCTAGGCTAAGCCTCCTACTAAGGAAATGATTTTTTGGCACCTGGAGGAAACTAGAACAAAATGGGCTAAGGCAGGAATTATAAAAACATTAAAAAAATAATAGAAAACCTTTGTGATTGAGGACTTTTATCCATTAATAATTGGAACAGAACTTTTTTCTTCTGTTTCTTCATTGATTAGTCGTTTACGTTTGAGGGAAATGTCATCTATCTTAGAGGAAATCCACAAATATTAAAGAGCTGACTTGACATCAGTCTAAACTATTTATCTAAATATCAAATATCAAGAGTTTGCTCTTGTCGTTCAAAATTCAACTGACCTGTTCTCATACAGTTGCAGTTCCAGAATTTGTATGATCGTTGTTTCCAGAATCGTTAGATATTTATATTTCAAAGGCATTCGGTTGCATTATGGAATAAACCCTTTTCTCTGTCGTCTCTTTTGGAATTGGTATGGTTTTGCATCCATACGTTTGCGGCTAGTTAGCCAGCTGAGCAAATCCATCACTATTCAGAAAGGTGTGGAACAAGGCTCTTTACTTAGTTCAGTTCTTTTCAATAATGCCATCCAAACCGTTACTGAAAATATTCTTCCATTTCTATTTCAGCCTCGTCTTGATGTCTGTCAACTATGTTACGCAGACAATATCCTTTTACTATCAGATGATTCTCAAGTTCTCCAAAATACAGTTGATATAGTTTGCTCTGGTCTCAATGAGATTAGGCTTAAAGTCGCCTCCTCTAAAACGGAGCTTCTCGTCTATTGTTGGTCTCAACAACCTCCCGTTACTATCAATATTGACCCAGAATCTGTTTTGTGCATCGTCTTCTCTGAATTATTTAGGCCTCCCATTTGAATTAAATGTTAAAACTACTAAAACACTTGTTATCACAGTGATGAATGAAAGGCTTAGAAAATCGTATGGGCTCGAGCTAAAGGCCAGTTTCATTAAAAACCTAGGCAGAATTTACAAGGCTTTTTTCGTCCCACTTGCCTTATTCTTGGTCTCTTTGCGGCGTTTTTTCAAAGTATCTGAGCGGAAGAATTTAAGTCTCTATTCTTTTTTTGCAAATATATTCTGTAATTGCTGCTTTGGACTCGCAACCGGCACATTTCGAGTAGATATGACGTTTTTCATATTTCTTTAAAAATGGACTAGCTTTTGGACAGGTTCCGTAAGCGTCGAGAAAATATTGTCAACTTTCCACTTAACTGTGTTGCCTAAGTAGTTGAGATGTTATTTGTTTTTTTTTTGTGAGCTTTTTCTTGTTTACTGTTTCCATTTTTATTTTATTTTTCTGCATTTTTGCACTCCTCTAAGTACATTTTACGTATGTAAAGAGGGCTGAAATAAATTATTATTATTAAGCAACACGGCTAATTAACTAAGGTGTGCTGTTTTATGTAAGTTGCTGCGTAGAAATTTGATTAACCTAGTTTCAGAACATTAAAGAATAGTAATGAATTGATTGCTATTTACGGCAAATAACATCGAAGCAGAAACTGAATAACTAGCCGCGAAGAGAATAATCTTCACAAATTCTAAATGATAAGCCCTGGAAATTTCCACAGAATCCAGGAAACTTGTAAAAATCCTTTGAAAGTCCCCAATTCTCTAAACAAAAAAGCTCGCCCCCAGAAGACCTCAAAATTCCCATTTTAGGACTGCAGGAGCATACAGTATAGTGAAAGGTCTGCAGCAAGCACACAGTTTAGATATATACAGTGATGAAATTTGTTTTGAAAATAGCTAGTCAAAGGCATTTTTCACAGCTGGTCTGGCTCAAAGAGAGTGGAGAAGTCGTAAGTCGTAACTTATCACTATGCAGGGATTCTACTTTTTACATTTTCTCATGTTTTCTTCAAATTTCTCAGTGGAAAAAATTGTCTCATTTCACTATATTTTTAGAACTATCAAAGCTCTTTCTTAAATTTGAAATCTGTATTTAAATAATTTGCAGAAAAGTTCAATTTACTCGTCCAGATATCTAAAAGGCATGATATTTCAGATTGCTAGGTCATCGCCTGCAATACGAAGCTTAAATAAGTTGCTTTCACATTGAAATTTCGCCTATTATACTGAAGCTTTCATAAGTTCAACAACGGAAGATCTTATATGCATTATTTAATTTTTACAAAGGAAATCAGGAAACAATTCCTATAACGTATTTTTGAAAGACTCTGGAGAAAGAAATGAAACCCTTTTTTTTCAACTCTGACTCTATTAGTGATGATGACTGTTTTTCTGGACAAAGAAGAGCGACATTTAAAAAGTAGAGCAGCCTACGCTGACAATAGCCTGAATGAACTAGTATTACGATTCTTGTGTTAACATTTTTCAACTTTGTAATCGGCTTACATTATGGAGGGTTAGTGGATCTTATAGGGCTTACGGAACTTAAGTGAACCAGTGTGAAAGGCCTACTTAGTCATTGTGAAACCAGTTTAATACAAATATCAAGAACAGTTTTTAACACAAAATCAGAGTAATACTCTCAAACATATCGTCTTTTATTCTTATGTTTTCGATAGACCTGATGTTTTTTAAGTCTAATATTGCTTTGGGAAAATAAACGAATTTTACAGTCTTTTCTTTTTCACAAATAATTTTTCAACTGTATATGGTGAGGATATGTCAGATCGAGCAACGTCAGATTTGGCATTGAGAGGGTACTATTTTCAGACAAGTTAATTGCATTCCATCCTCCCCTTCTAATTCCCTGACATAGCACTAGTCTATATGCAACAGTTTGGTGATATTAGTTTTTCAGGTTGGAACTATTCGGCAAAATGAACCAATTGTTGATCAGAAATAAGTAAAAGAGAAATAATGAAAACCTGCAAAATTGGAAATCTTTTCTATATAGTAAAGGGCTAAATGTACACATTCGAATGGGGGGGGGGGGGCATGTGTGCAGTTAAAAGAGAACAACTCTGTGAATTAAATAAATAAAAATTCTGAGCATAATGAAGTTGAACTTGTTTTTTGGGGTGACATTAACTCTACTGTGACCTTTTTTTTTTATTAATATAAATACACTTGAATCTGTAAAGCCTACTGATACATCTCGAGATTAATGTTCTAGAATTACATATAACATTCACTTTTCTTTTTCCTTGCCTTTTCTTAGATACCTCCGAATTACGATAAGACGAGCCTATTTTGTGCAAAGTAAGAGCTGTTATAAGACTTGAATCTAAAAATTTATGTCAATTTTCCCGCAATGCACTAACACAACTGGCTTAGAATATAACGTTATTCAGAAATAGTCAAAACTACGTTTTTGAACGAAACTATTAAATCTGAAACTATTTAGTATATGGAGTCATGGATTTAGTATAATTAGTTTATAAGAATATTCATACATCTAATCAGAGTTGTCATATATGCAAAACTTTCGGTACCACCATTGCATAGAAAACAAATCACATCTACCGAAAAAGTCCTGGATTAAGTTAAATTCAGTTTCTTCACCAGTAATATACATTGAGGATCTTAATTTCCACGAAGGACAATTACCATAGCCGTCATATAAATGTACCACGACGTCAAACAAAAATCGCATAAATAGTGCTTTAGCACCTTGTATGACAACCCTGTCTTTAATAGTGGTCATCAAAGAAGACTATAGCGGCGTTTGAATTAGCATTACAAAGTCAACAGAATAATAAATCCGTATATTAAACCCAATACAAATTAAGTCTGAGTTTTCAATGTGGCCAATTAGATATTTACCAAATAATTTATTTTGGAGGATTATATCTATGTGTAGTTTTGTTCTAAATGAATTCTAATATTATATGGGTATTTATACTACAACAGCCTAATGGGCGCATCTGACCTTGAAAATAAATTCTTATACGGGATATTACAAAAGTTATGTGTTTTCCGCACTTGGACATTACGAAATCTATTTCGCAGAGAAGTCATAATATATTTTGCTTATTTAAAATATATAAATTATATATATATAAATTATATAAAATATATAAATTATATTTAAAATATATTGATTATATAAAATATATTTTATTTATAGTAGAAAATAATCAAGAGGGACTGGGGTGTCAAACGCATGTGTTATGAATCCAGAAGAAGTATATATAGAAGAAGAAGTATTACAGCTATATGGTTTTGTGTCGAAGATCATAGACTTGAAAATGTGAGGCCAACTGAACAGATTTGGTGAAAATATTCTTACTGCATAATTAAAGTTTTTTCCTTTCTTCAGGCTACAGTTTAAATCTCAGAATTACAATAGGAAAAAAAGTGTTTTATCTCAAAGAGGAGTTATTTCAAACAGTACGGGGTAACAAACTATAACTAAACAACATGTGCCAATGGTAACCGAAGCCGTAGAAAACGTAATTTTGATAATAATAATTATACCAAAAGAATCCCTTCTTGGAATCCTTCCTAGATATAGAAACCTTTGTCTGAAGGGCGAGGGTTCGAACCCTAGTGTATCCAATTATTTGGTTTGGGACAAGGGTCAGTGGCGTGCAAGCTGAGACAGAGTCGGCCCAACTCTAAATGGGTACCTTAAGAAATCTGGGAAGGTAAACAGGAAGGGTATGCGAAAATGCAGGATGACTGGCCAGGGAAGTGCCAGTACCAGGGAAGGCCAGGAAGTGCCAGTCGGGAAGCACAGGATGACGCACTTCCCGGCTGAAGGGCCTTGGACGGAGATCCGCACTGCCGGTTTGGACTAAGGGTCTAGTGCCGTATCCTTTACCTTACCGTTAATCCCTTCTTTACGGTAATCCCAAATAAATGAATTTATTAAATTTAAATTATCCATAAAAAGCTACTAGCCAAAGAAAATTCACGCAGTTTGAGAAAAGACTGCATAATTGCAAGCTATTTTCACTTCAGAGTTAAATCTCAGAATTACAAGAGGAAGAACATACTTTATGCAAAAGAGAGGTTGTTTCAAACAGTGTGGGGTAACAAACTTTAACGAAGGAACGACATGTGCTAACGGTAAACGAAACTCTAAAAAACGGAATATTGATAACAATAAATATGCCAAAGGAGTCACTTCTTTACAGTGATCCCAAAGGTATAAACTTCATTAGATTTAAACTATTCATGAAAAGCAACGAACCTAAGAAAATTTGCGTGATTTGAGAAAAGGGGAGAAACACCCCTAAGAGGGGTTTCAAATTCCTAGATGTAATAGTACGGAATTTGGCATTTTCCCCACTGGTGAAGTAATTTTCTCAATAGGAAATTACTATAGAAAATAAGCGGTGAAGTAATTTCTTAATAGAAAATTACTATAGAAAATAAGCGGTGAAGTAACTTTCTTAATAATTTCCAGTTCACTCCCTAGTGTTTCAAAGAAAAAGATATATGATGAATTTTATTTTAAAGGAAACAACATATTAATAAAAAGACTGACAACAACACTGCTTAGACTTGTAACAAAAGTATACATGAAAAAAAAAAAAAAAAAAAAAAAAAAAAAAAAAAAAAAAAAAAAAAAAAACACACACACGTCTCATTAAATAATGAAAAACTTCCTATCTACTTTTTATCATCAGCACTTCAATCCACATAAGTTGACTTATTTAAGCAAACACATTAAACAATCAAATATACAAAAAATCTGAATAAATAGTGAAAAAGACATTCAAATCTAGATAACTCTTAAACCTTAAATTCTGAAAAAAAACTCTTATTCCAAGAAGTTTCTCCTGTTTGCCATAGCCAGCAAAACCATTATAGTTTGAAGCTAAAATCATACAATGAAGGATATGAGAAGCACAATCCTTATTTCTTATCCAAGGTATATCTCACTCACAATTCTATCACTGTGAAAATTTGCGTCACATAAATGCAATACAATTAAAACTAAATTTTCTTTTTTCATAGTCCAACATTTTGAAGCCACGTTGACACTATAATGCTACCAATTTTGTAATATGATACTCTGTACATGTAATCAACATTTTTGAATAAATTCGCTGGATAATCAGTTCATCCACTTGCGACAATTAGGTGCTCCACATAGACATGGGATTTTGTCTTTATTATCTTCCAAATCAAATTTGTAGTCATACGCCAACTGTAAAAAGAAAATGAAATCACGTTCGTGGAAAAGAGAAATTCACACCCGAAAATAAAGCAAGGATGAGTGTAAAAAAGGGTATGAACTGCTGAAAACTGCAGTCAAAAAAGGCTGAACTGCATTCGAAAAAGATAAAGTTAAGGTAAACAAAACGGCACTACTCTCGGTTTCATGGCCCTTCAGCCAGAAATTGCAATGGGGGGGGAGGGAGCCACCCTGTGCTTTAGCACACGGTTCCTGAAGAGATAGCCAAAAAGATAGCACTAAGAAATCTTAAAAAACAGATTAAGATTAAACCGCTAAAATTCAGATAGAAGTACAATGGAATATGTCCTGAGCGATTGCATTGTTTGATAGTAGTGACATGGAGAGATGAGAGAAAACGAAAGAAACGTAAAAGAGAGTTAGAGAGAGAGAGAGAGAGAGAGAAAGAGAGAGAGAGAGAGAGAGAGAGAGAGAGAGAGAGAGAGAGAGAGAGAGAGAGAAAGAAACAAATAAAAAAATAAAGAAATAAAGAAAAAAGAAAGAGTTACATTTTACGGCGGATACTAATTCATTATATATAATGAATTAGTATAAAACCTCCGACTCTATATATATATTCATACCTAAAAATATTATACTACTATGGGGAGTCTGAGCTGCAGACAGAAACCAGAGCTCCAGACGAAAAAACACGCACTAAAAGCATGAGTGAATGATGGCTTAGAAATGCGGATTATTAAACATTAATTGAAGCTTGCAAAAACCACATAGTTATAAAAATATCATATTCGCAAAAAAAAAAAAAAAAAAAAGTACTGACACAAGATTGATAACCAGGAAAAGGCCACATAGCCAATTTCTAAACATTTCATATATATTAAATGCTACTTTTAAAATTTAACTTATAAAATTAAACATTAATATTATTACACTTTTCTAATTATATTTTTATGTTTATATACATATATATATATATATATATATATATATATATATATATATATATATATATATATATATATATATATATATATATATATATATATATATATATATATATATATATATATATATATATATATATATATATATACAATAATATCCCTATGTAAATAATCTTAATTATAAAAGAGGGGTAATTTCCATCATATTTCATTTAATTATATTTTTATAAATATTAATCATATTTTATAAATAATAAATATTGATGCACATAAATATTTAAAATGCGAGGAACATGTTTTCAACTAGACTAAACAATATTTTGTGCTTATACTTTTTGCAATTTTCCGTCAGGGCTGATTTTGGATCTTTCACCCACGCGAGTGAACATACATTAAGCAGAAATGTGTGGTTTATTGTATTCTTTATAGTTGTTTTGACAGAAGATGTATGTTCTTAAAGTCCCCATACATTTCGAACATTGCTGCACTAGGTGTGTATTGACAACAAATATACTTTTTACTTCATTTGAATTTTTATTCATTCTTTATTTTATTCTTCATTTGACATTTGATTATACTTTTTACTTCATTTGACTCACACTCCTCTCCACCCTGATCAAACTTAGCTCGTGGTTCCACCCCCAAAGACTGGATAAGCAAAAATTATCTCAGAAAATCCTGTGCCCGCTTCTGCACAAGTTGCGCCAAAAATAATATATATAAATACATCGATCGGGCCCTAATGTATATATATATATATATATATATATATATATATATTATTAAAACTAGACAAGCAATTGTTAAGCAAACGACTAAAGCCATTAAACGTGCTTATGCGTCTGTAGTGCTGAATCCCGGACGCTACTCCAGGAAATCTCTTACTTCGATTTTTTGTTCAGTGTGCCACCACACATAACCTACCTTGCCGGTGAATCCCACATGCTGTCAGTGAGAGACACTAAAAACATCAAAAGTGCTACTATAAACTTACAAAATTTTTACTGTATATACCCAAGCGTTATAGGAATTCCCGCCTTAAAAAATATGGTCTTAAGGAGCAATCCAAACAATGGTCTAGCATTCGAAGTAATTCAGAGCTAAAAAGTTAATTTAGATAGACGACGTTTCTCACCTGCATTTACTTGAGTGTCGTGAATTACACTGAGTGTTGTATCTTTATCTTTTTAAATCTGGATTCTTTTTCTTTTCTTTTTTCTTTTTGTAGTGCTCCATTATAATCTATTTTTGTAGATGGTGGGTGAATAAATGTTATTATTATTATTATTATATATATAAATAAAAAAAAAACCTACCTCTTCCCCTTTCGAAATTCGCCTATTGGCAAAAATAATTATTTTCATCTCTCTGTCCACCTCGACTAGTTCGGTAGTACAGTTAGGGTTGCAACAATGGTTGATAAACCTGGCTAAACCTCCAGTCACACTGGCATCAACAACACGATCATCATCAATACGGAACATATAAATCCCACGGTTATGTTCTTCATAGCGTTTTTCACGAAGTTCAGCAACAGGGTTTCTTATTATTTCTCCTATGTACTCGATGATCATTGTGTGTTTCTCGATGTCCCGCAAAGCGCATAAGCCGAGACCTTGAATCTTCGAACTGAAAAGGAATAGCAATTGTACAATTACCGAAATAGCTAATTAAAACAACATGTTTTGTGTCCAAATAGGGATACACCCCTTCAAATCTTAAATAGGAATGCACCCTTGAATCTAGACTTTGAATTCTTGAATTCTTTGAACTGAAAAAAAAAACCCAGCAATTGTAAAATTACCGAAAAAAGAAAAACAAAAGAACAGCACCTTTTATGTCAAAATAGCGATACACCCGCTCAATCTTACATCGGAGTGCATCCCTTAAATTTAGACATTACGTCTTTGAACTGAAAAACATCGAAAAAAGGAAAACAAAATAACAGCACGTTTTGTGCCAAAATAGGATTACATCCGTTCATCTTAGATAGGTTTGCACCCCTTAAATTTGGACCTTAAGTCTTTAAACTGAAAAACAATAGCAATTGAACAATTATCCAAAAAAGGAAAACAAAAGAACAGCACGTTTTGTGTCAAAATAGGGATATATCCGTTCAATTTTAAATAGAAGTGCACCCCTTAAATTTAAACCTTAAGTCTTTAAACTGAAAAAGAATAGCAATTGTACAATTATCGAAAAAATAAAAACAAAAGAACAGCACGTTTTGTGTCAAAATAGGGATAAATCCGTTCAATTTTAAAAAGAAGTGCACCCCTTAAATTTAGACCTTAAGTCTTTAAACTGAAAAAGAATAGCAATTGTACAATTATCGAAAAACGAAAAACAAAAGAACAGCACGTTCTGTGTCAAAATAGGGATAAATCCGTTCAATTTGAAATACAAGTGCACCCCTTAAATTTAGACCTTAAGTCTTTAAACTGAAAAAGAATAGCAATTATACAATTATCGAAAAAATAAAAACAAAAGAACAGCACGTTTTGTGTCAAAATAGGGATATATCCGCTCAATTTTAAATAGAAGTGCACCCCTTAAATTTAAACCTTAAGTCTTTAAACTGAAAAAGAATAGCATAGTTTCTGCCAGAAAGGTGTCGTTTGCCAATTGTACAATTATCGAAAAAAGAAAAACAAAAGAACAGCACGTTTTGTGTCAAAATAGGGATACACCCGTTCAATTTTAAAAAGAAGTGCACCCCTTAAATCTAGACCTTAAGTATTTAAACTGAAAAAGAATAGCAATTATACAATTATCGAAAAAAGAAAAACAAAAGAACAGCACGTTTTGTGTCAATATAGGGATACATCCGTTCAATTTTAAATAGAAGTGCACCCCTTAAATTAAGACCTTAAGTCTTTAAACTGAAAAAGAATAGCAATTGTACAATTATCGAAAAAAGAAAAACAAAAGAACAGCACGTTCTGTGTCAAAATAGGGATACAACCGTTCAATTTGAAATAGAAGTGCACCCCTTAAATTTAGACCTTAAGTCTTTGAACTGAAAAAGAATAGCAATTGTACAATTATCGAAAAAAGAAAAACAAAAGAACAGCACATTCTGTGTCAAAATAGGGATACATCCGTTCAATTTTAAATAGAAGTGCACCTCTTAAATTTAGACCTTAAGTCTCTAAACTGAAAAACAATAGCAATTGAACAATTATCGAAAAAAGAAAAACAAAAGAACAGCAAGTTTTGTGTCAAAATAGGGATATATCCGTTCAATTTTAAATAGAAGTGCACCCCTTAAATTTAAACCTTAAGTCTTTAAACTGAAAAAGAATAGCAATTGTACAATTATCGAAAAAAGAAAAGCAAAAGAACAGCACTTTTTGTGTCAAAATAGAGATACATCCGTTCAATTTTAAAAAGAAGTGCACCCCTTAAATTTAGACCTTAAGTATTTAAACTGAAAAAGAATAGCAATTGTACAATTATCGAAAAAAGAAAAACAAAAAAACAGCACGTTTTGTGTCAAAATAGGGATACATCCGTTCAATTTTAAATAGAAGTACACCCCTTAAATTTAGACCTTAAGTTTTAAACTGAAAAAGAATAGCAATTGTACAATTATCGAAAAAAGAAAAACAAAAGAACAGCACGTTCTGTGTCAAAATAGGGATACAACCGTTCAATTTGAAATAGAAGTGCACCCCTTAAATTTAGACCTTAAGTCTTTGAACTGAAAAAGAATAGCAATTGTACAATTATCGAAAAAAGAAAAACAAAAGAACAGCACGTTTTGTTTCAAAATAGGGATATATCCGCTCAATTTTAAATAGAAGTGCACACCTTAAATTTAGACCTTAAGTCTTTGAACTGAAAAATAATAGCAATTGTACAATTATCGAAAAAACAAAAACAAAAGAACAGCACGTTTTGTGTTAAAATAGGGATATATCCGTTCAATTTTAAATAGAAGTGCACTCCTTAAATTTAGAACTTAAGTCTTTGAACTGAAAAATAATAGCAATTGTACAATTATCGAAAAAAGAAAAATAAAAGAACAGCACGTTCTGTGTAAAAATAGGGATACACCCGTTCAATTTTAAATAGAAGCGCACCCCTCAAATTTAGACCTTAAGTCTTTAATCTGAAAAAGAATAGCAATTGTACAATCGAAAAAATAAAAACAAAAGAACAGCACATTTTGTGTCAAAATAGGGATACATCCGTTCAATTTTAAATAGAAGTGCACCCCTTAAATTTAGACCTTAAGTTTTTAAACTGAAAAAGAATAGCAATTGTACAATTATCGAAAAAAGAATAACAAAAGAACAGCACGTTCTGTGTCAAAATAGGGATACATTCGTTCAATTTTAAATAGAAGTGCACCCCAAAAAATTTAGACCTTAAGTCTTTAAACTGAAAAAGAATAGAAATTGTACAATTATCGAAAAAATAAATACAAAAGAACAGCACGTTTTGTTTCAAAATAGGGATATATCCGCTCAATTTTAAATAGAAGTGCACTCCTTAAATTTAGACCTTAAGTCTTTTAACTGAAAAATAATAGCAATTGTACAATTATCGAAAAAACAAAAACAAAAGAACAGCAAGTTTTGTGTCAAAATAGGGATATATCCGTTCAATTTTAAATAGAAGTGCACTCCTTAAATTTAGACCTTAAGTCTTTGAACTGAAAAATAATAGCAATTGTACAACTATCGAAAAAAGAAAAACAAAAGAACAGCACGTTCTGTGTCAAAATAGGGATACATCCGTTCAATTTTAAATAGAAGTGCACCCCTTAAATTTAGACCTTAAGTCTTTGAACTGAAAAAGAATAGCAATTGTACAATTATCGAAAAAAGAAAAACAAAAGAAAAGCACGTTTTGTGTCAAAATAGGGATACATCCGTTCAATGTTAAAAAGAAGTGCACCCCTTAAATTTGGACCTTAAGTATTTAAACTGAAAAAGAATAGCAATTGTACAATTATCGAAAAAATAAAAACAAAAAACAGCACGTCTTGTGTCAAAATAGGGATACATCCGTTCAATTTTAAATAGAAGTGCACCCCTTAAATTATCGAAAAAAGAAAAACAAAAGAACAGCACGTTCTGTATCAAAATAGGGATACATCCGTTCAATTTTAAATAGAAGTGCACCCCTTAAATTTAGACATTAAGTCTTTAAACTGAAAAAGAATAGCAATTGTACATTTATCGAAAAAAGAAAAACAAAAGAACAGCACGTTCTGTGTCAAAATAGGGATACAACCGTTCAATTTGAAATAGAAGTGCACCCCTTAAATTTAGACCTTAAGTCTTTGAACTGAAAAAGAATAGCAATTGTACAATTATCGAAAAAAGAAAAACAAAAGAACAGCACGTTCTGTGTCAAAATAGGGATACATCTGCTCAATTTTAAATAGGAGTGCACCCCTTAAATTTGGACCTTAAGTCTTTAAACTGAAAAAGAATAGCAATAGTACAATTATCAAAAAAAGGAAAACAAAAGAACAGCAAGTTTTGTGTCAAAATAGGGATATATCCGTTCAATTTTAAATAGAAGTGCACCCCTTAACTTTAGACTTTAAGTCTTTGAACTGAAAAATAATAGCAATTGTACAATTATCGAAAAAGAAAAAAAAAAGAACAGCACGTTCTGTGTCAAAATAGGGATACATCCGTTCAATTTTAAATAGAAGTGCACCCCTTAAATTTAGACCTTAAGTCTTTAAACTGAAAAAGAATAGCAATAGTACAATTATCAAAAAAAGGAAAACAAAAGAACAGCAAGTTTTGTGTCAAAATAGGGATATATCCGTTCAATTTTAAATAGAAGTGCACCCCTTAACTTTAGACTTTAAGTCTTTGAACTGAAAAATAATAGCAATTGTACAATTATCGAAAAAAGAAAAAAAAAAGAACAGCACGTTCTGTGTCAAAATAGGGATACATCCGTTCAATTTTAAATAGAAGTGCACCCCTTAAATTTAGACCTTAAGTCTTTAAACTGAAAAAGAATAGCAATTGTACAATTATGGAAAAAAGAAAAACAAAAGAACATCACATTTTGTGCCAAAATAGGGATATATCCGTTCAATTTTAAATAGAAGTGCACCACTTAAATTTAGACCTTAAGTCTTTGAACTGAAAAATAATAGCAATTGTACAATTATCGAAAAAAGAAAAACAAAAGAACAGCACGTTTTGTGTCAAAATAGGGTTATATCCGCTCAATTTTAAATAGAAGTGCCCCCCTTAAATTTTGACCTTAAGTCTTTAAACTGAAAAAGAATAGCAATTGTACAATTATGGAAAATAGAAAAACAAAAGAACAGCACGTTTTGTGTCAAAATAGGGATATATCCGCTCAAGTTTAAATAGGAGTGCACCCCTTAAATTTGGACCTTAAGTCTTTAAACTGAAAAAGAATAGCAATTGTACAATTATGGAAAAAAGAAAAAAAAAAGAAAAGCACATTTTGTGCCAAAATAGGGATACATCTGTTCATTTTAGATAGGATTGCACCCCTTAAATTTGGCCTTAAGTCTTTAAACGGAAAAACAATAGCAAATGTACAATTATAAAATAAACAACAACAAAAGAACATCACGTTTTGTTTCAAAATAGGGATATATCCGCTCAATTTTAAATAGAAGTGCCCCCCTTAAATTTGGACCTTAAGTCTTTAAACTGAAAAAGAATAGCAATTGTACAATTATGGAAAAAAGAAAAACAAAAGAACAGCACGTTTTGTGTCAAAATAGGGATATATCCGCTCAAGTTTAAATAGGAGTGCACCCCTTAAATTTGGACCTTAAGTATTTAAACTGAAAAAGAATAGCAATTGTACAATTATGGAAAAAAGAAAAACAAAAGAACAGCACATTTTGTGACAAAATAGGGATACATCTGTTCATTTTAGATAGGATTGCACCCCTTAAATTTGGCCTTAAGTCTTTAAACGGAAAAACAATAGCAAATGTACAATTATGAAAAAACAACAACAAAAGAACAGCACGTTTTGTTACAAAATAGGGATATATCCGCTCAATTTTAAATAGGAGTGCACCCCTTAAATTTGGACCTTAAGTCTTTAAACTGAAAAAGAATAGCAATTGTACAATTATCGAAAAAAGAAAAACAAAAGAACAGCACGTTTGGTGTCAAAATAGGGATATATCCGTTCAATTTTAAATAGAAGTGCACCCCTTAAATTTAGACCTTAAGTCTTTAAACTAAAAAAGAATAGCAATTGTACAATTATCGAAAAAAGAAAAACAAAAGAACAGCACATTTTGTGCCAAAATAGGGATACATCTGTTCATTTTAGATAGGATTGCACTCCTTAAATTTGGACCTTAAGTCTTTAAACTGAAAAAGAATAGCAATTGTACAATTATCGAAAAAATAAAAACAAAAGAACAGCACGTTTTGTTTCAAAATAGGGATATATCCGCTCAATTTTAAATAGGAGTGCACCCCTTAAATTTGGACCTAAAGTCTTCGAACTGAAAAAGACTAGCAATATTACAATTATCAAAAAAAGAAAAACAAAAGAACAGCAAATTTTGTGTAAAATAGGGATATATCCGCTCAATTTTAAATAGAAGTGCACTCCTTAAATTTAGACCTTAAGTCTTTGAACTGAAAAATAATAGCAATTGTACAATTATCGAAAAAACAAAAACAAAAGAACAGCAAGTTTTGTGTCAAAATAGGGATATATCCGTTCAATTTTAAATAGAAGTGCACTCCTTAAATTTAGACCTTAAATCTTTGAACTGAAACATAATATAAAATGTACAATTATTGAAAAAATAAAAACAAAAGAACAGCACGTTCTGTGTCAAAATAGGGATACATCCGTTCAATTTTAAATAGAAGTGCACCCCTTAAATTTAGACCTTAAGTCTTTAAACTGAAAAATAATAGCAATTGTACAATTATCGAAAAAATAAAAACAAAAGAACAGCACATTTTGTGCCAAAATAGGGATACATCTGTTCATTTTAGATAGGATTGCACTCCTTAAATTTGGACCTTAAGTCTTTAAACTGAAAAAGAATAGCAATTGTACAATTATCGAAAAAATAAAAACAAAAGAACAGCACGTTTTGTTTCAAAATAGGGATATATCCGCTCAATTTTAAATAGGAGTGCACTCCTTAAATTTAGACCTTAAGTCTTTGAACTGAAAAATAATAGCAATTGTACAATTATCGAAAAAACAACAACAAAAGAACAGCAAGTTTTGTGTCAAAATAGGGATATATCCGTTCAATTTTAAATAGAAGTGCACTCCTTAAATTTAGACCTTAAATCTTTGAACTGAAACATAATAGAAACTGTACAATTATTGAAAAAAGAAAAACAAAAGAACAGCACGTTCTGTGTCAAAATAGGGATACATCCGTTCAATTTTAAATAGAAGTGCACCCCTTAAATTTAGACCTTAAGTCTTTAAACTGAAAAATAATAACAATTGTACAATTATCGAAAAAATAAAAACAAAGGAACAGCACGTTTTGTGTCAAAGTAGGGATATATCCGCTCAATTTTAAATAGAAGTGCACCTATTAAATTTAAACCTTAAGTCTTTAAACTGAAAAAGAATAGCAATTGTACAATTATCGAAAAAAGAAAAACAAAAGAACAGCACGTTTTGTGTCAAAATAGATACATCCGTTCAATTTTAAAAGAAGTGCACCCCTTAAATTTAGACTTTAAGTATTTAAACTGAAAAAGAATAGCAATTGTACAATTATCGAAAAAATAAAAACAAAAAACAGCACGTCTTGTGTCAAAATAGGGATACATCCGTTCAATTTTAAATAGAAGTGCACCCCTTAAATTATCGAAAAAAGAAAAACAAAAGAACAGCACGTTCTGTATCAAAATAGGGATACATCCGTTCAATTTTAAATAGAAGTGCACCCCTTAAATTTAGACATTAAGTCTTTAAACTGAAAAAGAAGAGCAATTGTACAATTATCGAAAAAAGAAAAACAAAAGAACAGCACGTTCTGTGTCAAAATAGGGATACAACCGTTCAATTTGAAATAGAAGTGCACCCCTTAAATTTAGACCTTAAGTCTTTGAACTGAAAAAGAATAGAAATTGTACAATTATCGAAAAAAGAAAAACAAAAGAACAGCACGTTCTGTGTCAAAATAGGGATACATCCGCTCAATTTTAAATAGGAGTGCGCCCCTTAAATTTGGACCTTAAGTCTTTAAACTGAAAAAGAATAGCAATAGTACAATTATCAAAAAAAGAAAAACAAAAGAACAGCAAGTTTTGTGTCAAAATAGGGATATATCCGTTCAATTTTAAATAGAAGTGCACCCCTTAAATTTAGACTTTAAGTCTTTGAACTGAAAAATAATAGCAATTGTACAATTATCGAAAAAAGAAAAACAAAAGAACAGCACGTTTTGTGTCAAATAGGGATATATCCGCTCAATTTTAAATAGGAGTGCACCCCTTGAATTTGGACCTTAAGTCTTTGAACTGAAAAATAATAGCAATTGTACAATTATCGAAAAAGAAAAAAAGAACAGCACGTTCTGTGTCAAAATAGGGATACATCCGTTCAATTTTAAATAGAAGTGCACCCCTTAAATTTAGACCTTAAGTCTTTAAACTGAAAAAGAATAGCAATTGTACAATTATGGAAAAAAGAAAAACAAAAGAAAAGCACATTTTGTGCCAAAATAGGGATATATCCGTTCAATTTTAAATAGAAGTGCACCACTTAAATTTAGACCTTAAGTCTTTGAACTGAAAAATAATAGCAATTGTACAATTATCAAAAAAGAAAAACAAAAGAACAGCACGTTTTGTGTCAAAATAGGGTTATATCCGCTCAATTTTAAATAGGAGTGCACCCCTTAAATTTGGACCTTAAGTCTTTAAATTGAAAAAGAATAGCAATTGTACAATTATCAAAAAAATAAAAACAAAAGAACAGCACGTTTTGTGTCAAATAGGGATATATCCGCTCAATTTTAAATAGTAGTGCACCCCTTGAATTTGGACCTTAAGTCTTTGAACTGAAAAATAATAGCAATTTTACAATTATCGAAAAAATAAAAAAAAGAACAACACGTTCTGTGTCAAAATAGGGATACATCCGTTCAATTTTAAATAGAAGTGCACCCCTTAAATTTAGACCTTAAGTCTTTAAACTGAAAAAGAATAGCAATTGTACAATTATGGAAAAAAGAAAAACAAAAGAACAGCAAATTTTGTGCCAAAATAGGGATATATCCGTTCAATTTTAAATAGAAGTGCACCACTTAAATTTAGACCTTAAGTCTTTAAACTGAAAAAGAATAGCAATTGTACAATTATGGAAAAAAGAAAAACAAAAGAACAGCACATTTTGTGCCAAAATAGGGATACATCTGTTCATTTTAGATAGGATTGCACCCCTTAAATTTGGACCTTAAGTCTTTAAACGGAAAAACAATAGCAAATGTACAATTATCAAAAAAACAACAACAAAAGAACATCACGTTTTGTGTCAAAATAGGGATACATCCGTTCAATTTTAAATAGAAGTGCACCCCTTAAATTTAGACCTTAAGTCTTTAAACTGAAAAAGAATAGCAATTGTACAATTATGGAAAAAAGAAAAACAAAAGAACAGCAAATTTTGTGTAAAATAGGGATATATCCGCTCAATTTTAAATAGAAGTGCACTCCTTAAATTTAGACCTTAAGTCTTTGAACTGAAAAAGAATAGCAATTGTACAATTATCGAAAAAACAAAAACAAAAGAACAGCACGTTTTGTGTCAAAATAGGGATATATCCGTTCAATTTTAAATAGAAGTGCACTCCTTAAATTTAGACCTTAAATCTTTGAACTGAAACATAATAGAAACTGTACAATTATTGAAAAAGAAAAACAAAAGAACAGCACGTTCTGTGTCAAAATAGGGATACATCCGTTCAATTTTAAATAGAAGTGCACCCCTTAAATTTAGACCTTAAGTCTTTAAACTGAAAAATAATAGCAATTGTACAATTATCGAAAAAATAAAAACAAAAGAACAGCACGTTTTGTGTCAAAGTAGGGATATATCCGCTCAAGTTTAAATAGGAGTGCACCCCTTAAATTTGGACCTTAAGTCTTTAAACTGAAAAAGAATAGCAATTGTACAATTATAAAAAAAAATAAAAACAAAAGAACAGCACATTTTGTGCCAAAATAGGGATACATCTGTTCATTTTAGATAGGATTGCACCCCTTAAATTTGGCCTTAAGTCTTTAAACTGAAAAACAATAGCAAATGTACAATTATAAAAAAAACAAAAAACAAAAGAACAGCACGTTTTGTTACAAAATAGGGATATATCCGCTCAATTTTAAATAGGAGTGCACCCCTTAAATTTGGACCTTAAGTCTTTAAACTGAAAAAGAATAGCAATTGTACAATTATGGAAAAAAGAAAAACAAAAGAACAGCACGTTTTGTGTCAAAATAGGGTTATATCCGCTCAATTTTAAATAGGAGTGCACCCCTTAAATTTTGACCTTAAGTCTTTAAACTGAAAAAGAATAGCAATTGTACAATTATCGAAAAAAGAAAAACAAAAGAACAGAACATATTGTGCCAAAATAGGGATACATCTGTTCATTTTAGATAGGATTGCACTCCTTAAATTTGGACCTTAAGTCTTTAAACTGAAAAAGAATAGCAATTGTACAATTATCGAAAAAATAAAAACAAAAGAACAGCACGTTTTGTTTCAAAATAGGGATATATCCGCTCAATTTTAAATAGGAGTGCACTCCTTAAATTTAGACCTTAAGTCTTTGAACTGAAAAATAATAGCAATTGTACAATTATCGAAAAAACAAAAACAAAATAACAGCAAGTTTTGTGTCAAAATAGGGATATATCCGTTCAATTTTAAATAGAAGTGCACTCCTTAAATTTAGACCTTAAATCTTTGAACTGAAACATAATAGAAACTGTACAATTATTGAAAAAAGAAAAACAAAAGAACAGCACGTTCTGTGTCAAAATAGGGATACATCCGATCAATTTTAAATAGAAGTGCACCCCTTAAATTTAGACCTTAAGTCTTTAAACTGAAAAATAATAGCAATTGTACAATTATCGAAAAAATAAAAACAAAGGAACAGCACGTTTTGTGTCAAAGTAGGGATATATCCGCTCAATTTTAAATAGAAGTGCACCTATTAAATTTAAACCTTAAGTCTTTAAACTGAAAAAGAATAGCAATTGTACAATTATCGAAAAAAGAAAAACAAAAGAACAGCACGTTTTGTGTCAAAATAGAGATACATCCGTTCAATTTTAAAAGAAGTGCACCCCTTAAATTTAGACTTTAAGTATTTAAACTGAAAAAGAATAGCAATTGTACAATTATCGAAAAAAGAAAAACAAAAAACAGCACGTCTTGTGTCAAAATAGGGATACATCCGTTCAATTTTAAATAGAAGTGCACCCCTTAAATTATCGAAAAAAGAAAAACAAAAGAACAGCACGTTCTGTATCAAAATAGGGATACATCCGTTCAATTTTAAATAGAAGTGCACCCCTTAAATTTAGACATTAAGTCTTTAAACTGAAAAAGAATAGCAATTGTACAATTATCGAAAAAAGAAAAACAAAAGAACAGCACGTTCTGTGTCAAAATAGGGATACAACCGTTCAATTTGAAATAGAAGTGCACCCCTTAAATTTAGACCTTAAGTCTTTGAACTGAAAAAGAATAGCAATTGTACAATTATCGAAAAAAAGAAAAACAAAAGAACAGCACGTTCTGTGTCAAAATAGGGATACATCCGCTCAATTTTAAATAGGAGTGCGCCCCTTAAATTTGGACCTTAAGTCTTTAAACTGAAAAAGAATAGCAATAGTACAATTATCAAAAAAAGAAAAACAAAAGAACAGCAAGTTTTGTGTCAAAATAGGGATATATCCGTTCAATTTTAAATAGAAGTGCACCCCTTAAATTTGGACTTTAAGTCTTTGAACTGAAAAATAATAGCAATTGTACAATTATCGAAAAAAGAAAAACAAAAGAACAGCACGTTTTGTGTCAAAATAGGGATATATCCGCTCAATTTTAAATAGGAGTGCACCCCTTGAATTTGGACCTTAAGTCTTTGAACTGAAAAATAATAGCAATTGTACAATTATCGAAAAAAGAAAAAAAAGAACAGCACGTTCTGTGTCAAAATAGGGATACATCCGTTCAATTTTAAATAGAAGTGCACCCCTTAAATTTAGACCTTAAGTCATTAAACTGAAAAAGAATAGCAATTGTACAATTATGGAAAAAAGAAAAACAAAAGAATAGCACATTTTGTGCCAAAATAGGGATATATCCGTTCAATTTTAAATAGAAGTGCACCACTTAAATTTAGACCTTAAGTCTTTGAACTGAAAAATAATAGCAATTGTACAATTATCGAAAAAAGAAAAACAAAAGAACAGCACGTTTTGTGTCAAAATAGGGTTATATCCGCTCAATTTTAAATAGGAGTGCACCCCTTAAATTTGGACCTTAAGTCTTTAAAATGAAAAATAATAGCAATTGTACAATTATCAAAAAAATAAAAACAAAAGAACAGCACGTTTTGTGTCAAATAGGGATATATCCGCTCAATTTTAAATAGGAGTGCACCCCTTAAATTTGGACCTTAAGTCTTTGAACTGAAAAATAATAGCAATTTTACAATTATCGAAAAAAGAAAAAAAAGAACAGCACGTTCTGTGTCAAAATAGGGATACATCCGTTCAATTTTAAATAGAAGTGCACCCCTTAAATTTAGACCTTAAGTCATTAAACTGAAAAATAATAGCAATTGTACAATTATGGAAAAAAGAAAAACAAAAGAACAGCAAATTTTGTGCCAAAATAGGGATATATCCGTTCAATTTTAAATAGAAGTGCACCACTTAAATTTAGACCTTAAGTCTTTGAACTGAAAAAGAATAGCAATTGTACAATTATGGAAAAAAGAAAAACAAAAGAACAGCACATTTTGTGCCAAAATAGGGATACATCTGTTCATTTTAGATAGGATTGCACCCCTTAAATTTGGACCTTAAGTCTTTAAACTGAAAAACAATAGCAAATGTACAATTATCAAAAAAACAACAACAAAAGAACATCACGTTTTGTTTCAAAATAGGGATATATCCGCTCAATTTTAAATAGAAGTGCCCCCCTTAAATTTGGACCTTAAGTCTTTAAACTGAAAAAGAATAGCAATTGTACAATTATGGAAAAAAGAAAAACAAAAGAACAGCAGGTTTTGTGTCAAAATAGGGATATATCCGCTCAAGTTTAAATAGGAGTGCACCCCTTAAATTTGGACCTTAAGTCTTTAAACTGAAAAAGAATAGCAATTGTACAATTATGGAAAAAAGAAAAACAAAAGAACAGCACATATTGTGCCAAAATAGGGATACATCTGTTCATTTTAGATAGGATTGCACCCCTTAAATTTGGACCTTAAGTCTTTAAACGGAAAAACAATAGCAAATGTACAATTATCAAAAAAATAAAAACAAAAGAACAGCCCGTTTTGTTTCAAAATAGGGATATATCCGCTCAATTTTAAATAGGAGTGCACCCCTTAAATTTGGACCTTAAGTCTTTAAACTGAAAAAGAATAGCCATTGTACAATTATCGAAAAAAGAAAAACAAAAGAACAGCACGTTTTGTGTCAAAATAGGGATACATCCGTTCAATTTTAAATAGGAGTGCACCCCTTAAATTTGGACCTTAAGTCTTTAAACGGAAAAACAATAGCAAATGTACAATTATCAAAAAAATAAAAACAAAAGAACAGCCCGTTTTGTTTCAAAATAGGGATATATCCGCTCAATTTTAAATAGGAGTGCACCCCTTAAATTTGGACCTTAAGTCTTTAAACTGAAAAAGAATAGCCATTGTACAATTATCGAAAAAAGAAAAACAAAAGAACAGCACGTTTTGTTTCAAAATAGAGATACATCCGTTCAATTTTAAAAAGAAGTGCACCCCTTAAATTTAGACTTTAAGTATTTAAACTGAAAAAGAATAGCAATTGTACAATTATCGAAAAAAGAAAAACAAAAAACAGCACGTCTTGTGTCAAAATAGGGATACATCCGTTCAATTTTAAATAGAAGTGCACCCCTTAAATTATCGAAAAAAGAAAAACAAAAGAACAGCACGTTCTGTATCAAAATAGGGATACATCCGTTCAATTTTAAATAGAAGTGCACCCCTTAAATTTAGACATTAAGTCTTTAAACTGAAAAAGAATAGCAATTGTACAATTATCGAAAAAAGAAAAACAAAAGAACAGCACGTTCTGTGTCAAAATAGGGATACAACCGTTCAATTTGAAATAGAAGTGCACCCCTTAAATTTAGACCTTAAGTCTTTGAACTGAAAAAGAATAGCAATTGTACAATTATCGAAAAAAGAAAAACAAAAGAACAGCACGTTCTGTGTCAAAATAGGGATACATCCGCTCAATTTTAAATAGGAGTGCGCCCCTTAAATTTGGACCTTAAGTCTTTAAACTGAAAAAGAATAGCAATAGTACAATTATCAAAAAAAGAAAAACAAAAGAACAGCAAGTTTTGTGTCAAAATAGGGATATATCCGTTCAATTTTAAATAGAAGTGCACCCCTTAAATTTAGACTTTAATTCTTTGAACTGAAAAATAATAGCAATTGTACAATTATCGAAAAAAGAAAAACAAAAGAACAGCACGTTTTGTGTCAAATAGGGATATATCCGCTCAATTTTAAATAGGAGTGCACCCCTTGAATTTGGACCTTAAGTCTTTGAACTGAAAAATAATAGCAATTGTACAATTATCGAAAAAAGAAAAAAAGAACAGCACGTTCTGTGTCAAAATAGGGATACATCCGTTCAATTTTAAATAGAAGTGCACCCCTTAAATTTAGACCTTAAGTCATTAAACTGAAAAAGAATAGCAATTGTACAATTATGGAAAAAAGAAAAACAAAAGAATATCACATTTTGTGCCAAAATAGGGATATATCCGTTCAATTTTAAATAGAAGTGCACCACTTAAATTTAGACCTTAAGTCTTTGAACTGAAAAATAATAGCAATTGTACAATTATCGAAAAAAGAAAAACAAAAGAACAGCACGTTTTGTGTCAAAATAGGGTTATATCCGCTCAATTTTAAATAGGAGTGCACCCCTTAAATTTGGACCTTAAGTCTTTAAATTGAAAAAGAATAGCAATTGTACAATTATCAAAAAAATAAAAACAAAAGAACAGCACGTTTTGTGTCAAATAGGGATATATCCGCTCAATTTTAAATAGGAGTGCACCCCTTAAATTTGGACCTTAAGTCTTTGAACTGAAAAATAATAGCAATTGTACAATTATCGAAAAAAGAAAAAAAAGAACAACACGTTCTGTGTCAAAATAGGGATACATCCGTTCAATTTTAAATAGAAGTGCACCCCTTAAATTTAGACCTTAAGTCTTTAAACTGAAAAAGAATAGCAATTGTACAATTATGGAAAAAAGAAAAACAAAAGAACAGCAAATTTTGTGCCAAAATAGGGATATATCCGTTCAATTTTAAATAGAAGTGCACCACTTAAATTTAGACCTTAAGTCTTTGAACTGAAAAAGAATAGCAATTGTACAATTATGGAAAAAAGAAAAACAAAAGAACAGCACATTTTGTGCCAAAATAGGGATACATCTGTTCATTTTAGATAGGATTGCACCCCTTAAATTTGGACCTTAAGTCTTTAAACTGAAAAACAATAGCAAATGTACAATTATCAAAAAAACAACAACAAAAGAACATCACGTTTTGTTTCAAAATAGGGATATATCCGCTCAATTTTAAATAGAAGTGCCCCCTTAAATTTGGACCTTAAGTCTTTAAACTGAAAAAGAATAGCAATTGTACAATTATGGAAAAAAGCAAAACAAAAGAACAGCAGGTTTTGTGTCAAAATAGGGATATATCCGCTCAAGTTTAAATAGGAGTGCACCCCTTAAATTTGGACCTTAAGTCTTTAAACTGAAAAAGAATAGCAATTGTACAATTATGGAAAAAAGAAAAAAAAAAGAAAAGCACATTTTGTGCCAAAATAGGGATACATCTGTTCATTTTAGATAGGATTGCACCCCTTAAATTTGGACCTTAAGTCTTTAAACGGAAAAACAATAGCAAATGTACAATTATCAAAAAAATAAAAACAAAAGAACAGCCCGTTTTGTTTCAAAATAGGGATATATCCGCTCAATTTTAAATAGGAGTGCACCCCTTAAATTTGGACCTTAAGTCTTTAAACTGAAAAAGAATAGCCATTGTACAATTATCGAAAAAAGAAAAACAAAAGAACAGCACGTTTTGTGTCAAAATAGGGATATATCCGTTCAATTTTAAATAGAAGTGCACCCCTTAAATTTGGACATTAAGTCTTTAAACTGAAAAAGAATAGCAATTGTACAATTATGGAAAAAAGAAAAACAAAAGAACAGCACATTTTGTGCCAAAATAGGGATAAATCCGTTCAATTTTAAATAGAAGTGCACCACTTAAATTTAGACCTTAAGTCTTTAAACTGAAAAAGAATAGCAATTGTACAATTATGGAAAAAAGAAAAACAAAAGAACAGCACATTTTGTGCCAAAATAGGGATACATCTGTTTATTTTAGATAGGATTGCACCCCTTAAATTTGGACCTTAAGTCTTTAAACGGAAAAACAATAGCAAATGTACAATTATCAAAAAATAAAAACAAAAGAACAGCACGTTTTGTTTCAAAATAGGGATATATCCGCTCAATTTTAAATAGGAGTGCCCCCCTTAAATTTGGACCTTAAGTCTTTAAACTGAAAAAGAATAGCAATTGTACAATTATGGAAAAAAGAAAAACAAAAGAACAGCACGTTTTGTGTCAAAATAGGGATATATCCGCTCAAGTTTAAATAGGAGTGCACCCCTTAAATTTGGACCTTAAGTCTTTGAACTGAAAAATAATAGCAATTGTACAATTATCGAAAAAAGAAAAACAAAAGAACAGCACGTTTTGTGTCAAAATAGGGTTATATCCGCTCAATTTTAAATAGGAGTGCACCCCTTAAATTTGGACCTTAAGTCTTTAAACGGAAAAACAATAGCAAATGTACAATTATCAAAAAAATAAAAACAAAAGAACAGCCCGTTTTGTTTCAAAATAGGGATATATCCGCTCAATTTTAAATAGGAGTGCACCCCTTAAATTTGGACCTAAGTCTTTAAATTGAAAAAGAATAGCCATTGTACAATTATCGAAAAAAGAAAAACAAAAGAACAGCACGTTTTGTGTCAAAATAGGGGTATATCCGCTCAATTTTAAATAGAAGTGCACCCCTTAAATTTTGACCTTAAGTCTTTAAACTAAAAAATAATAGCAATTGTACAATTATGGAAAAAATAAAAACAAAAGAACAGCACATTTTTTGCCAAAATAGGGATACATCGGTTCATTTTAGATAGGATTGCACTCCTTAAATTTGTACCTTAAGTCTTTAAACTGAAAAAGAATAGCAATTGTACAATTATCGAAAAAATAAAAACAAAAGAACAGCACGTTTTGTTTCAAAATAGGGATATATCCGCTCAATTTTAAATAGGAGTGCACCCCTTAAATTTGGACCTTAAGTCTTCGAACTGAAAAAGAATAGCAACAGTATAATTATCAAAAAAAGAAAAACAAAAGAACAGCAAATTTTGTGTCAAATAGGGATATATCCGTTCAATTTTAAATAGAAGTGCACCCCTTAAATTTAGACCTTAAGTCTTTGAACTGAAAAATAATAGCAATTGTACAAGTATCGATAAAAGAAAAACAAAAGAACAGCACGTTTTGTGTCAAAATAGGGATATATCCGTTCAATTTTAAATAGGAGTGCACCCCTTAAATTTGGACCTTAAGTCTTTAAACTGAAAAAGAATAGCAATTGTACAATTATGGAAAAAAGAAAAACAAGGAACAGCACATTTTGTGCCAAAATAGGGATACATCTGTTCATTTTAAATACGAGTGCACCCCTTAAATTTGGACCTTAAGTCTTTGAACTGAAAAAGAATAGCAATAGTACAATTATCAAAAAAGAAAAACAAAAGAACAGCAAGTTTTGTGTCAAAATAGGGATATATCCGTTCAATTTTAAATAGAAGTGCACCCCTTAAATTTAGACCTTAAGTCTTTGAACTGAAAAAGAATAGCAATTGTACAATTATGGAAAAAAGAAAAACAAAAGAACAGCACATTTTGTGCCAAAATAGGGATACATCTGTTTATTTTAGATAAGATTGCACCCCTTAAATTTGGACCTTAAGTCTTTAAACTGAAAAACAATAGCAAATGTACAATTATCAAAAAAAAGAAAAACAAAAGAATAGCACGTTTTGTGTCAAAATAGGGATATATCCGTTCAATTTTAAATAGAAGTGCACCCCTTAAATTTAGACCTTAAGACTTTGAACTGGAAAAAATAGCAATTGTACAATTATCAAAAAAAAGAAAAAAATAACAGCACATTCTATGTCAAAATAGGGATATATCCGTTCTATTTTAAATAGGAGTGCACCCCTTAAATTTGGACCTTAAGTCTTTGAACTGAAAAAGAATAGCAATCGTAGAATTATCAAAAAAAGAAAAACAAAAGAACAGCAAGTTTTGTGTCAAAATAGGGATATATCCGTTCAATTTTAAATAGAAGTGCACCCCTTAAATTTAGACCTTAAGTCTTTAAACTGAAAAAGAATAGCAATTGTACAATTATCGAAAAAAGAAAAACAAAAGAACAACAAGTTTTTTGTCAAAATAGGGATATATGCTTTCAATTTTAAATAGAAGTGCACCCCTTAAATTTAGACCTTAAGTCTTTAAACTGAAAAAGAATAGCAATTGTACAATTATCGAAAAAAGAAAAACAAAAGAACAGCACGTTTTGTGTCAAAATAAGGATATATCCGTTCAATTTTAAATAGAAGTGCACCCCTTAAATTTAGACCTTAAGCCTTTAAACTGAAAAACAATAGCAATTGTACAATTATCGAAAAAAACAAAACAAAAACAAACAAAAAAAAGAACAGCACGTTTTGTGTCAAAATAGGGATATATCCGCTCAGTTTTAAATAGGAGTGCACCCCTTAGATTTGGACCTTAAGTCTTTGAACTGAAAAAGAATAGCAATAGTACAATTATCAAAAAAAAAAGAAAAACAAAAGAACAGCACGTTTGGTGTCAAAATAGGGATATATCCGTTCAATTTTAAATAGAAGTGCACCCCTTAAATTTGGACCTTAAGTCTTTAAACTAAAAAAGAATAGCAATTGTACAATTATCGAAAAAAGAAAAACAAAAGAACAGCACATTTTGTGCCAAAATAGGGATACATCTGTTCATTTCAGATAGGATTGCACCCCTTAAATTTGGACCTTAAGTCTTTAAACTGAAAAACAATAGCAATTGTACAATTATCAAAAAAGAAAAACAAAAGAACAGCACGTTTTGCGTCAAAATAGGGATATATCCGCTCAATTTTAAATAGAGATGCACCCCTTAAATTTAGACCTTAAGTCTTTAAACTGAAAAACAATAGCAATTATACAATTATCGAAAAAAGAAAAACAAAAGAACAGCACGTTTTGTGTCAAAATAGGAATATATCCGTTCACTTTTAAATGGAAGTGCACCCCTTAAATTTAGACCTTAAGTCTTTAAACTGAAAAACAATAGCAATTGTAAAATTATCAAAAAAAAGAAAAACAAAAGAACAGCACGTTTTGTGTCAAAATAGGGATATATATATATATATATATATATATATATATATATATATATATATATATATATATATATATATATATATATGAAATAACTTGATACATTTCAAATTACACAGCCAAGTATTTCAACAATCAATGTTAAAAATTACCAATGTTTTTAAGAACATGTAAATAATGTATTTTTTTTAGAATCCTGAGATCTTTGAAAATAACTTATTTGTGGTTTTTTTTTCGAAAGAGAGAAAAAAAAAAACGAATAGAAAGAGAAAAACGCATTGTTTATTCTCCTCGTTTAGAACTTGTCATAAACTGATAAAGTTTCCTGCCTATTAAATGTCAGGTTAGGGGGGGATAGGATTATAGGGGGGCATAGATTTAGGGGGGGGGGCAATGCCACTAGCTGAGGATAGATGAGTTAAGATAGTATTTTAGAGATATGAAACATGCTAATAGGATGGATTTTTGGCCGAGGCAAATAACAATAATACTGAATAGTTGTAGCATTCATGAATTTGAAATCAGAGGGTAGACACAGAGGGAGAAGTCGGATCTGTGGTTATGGATTTAAAGATAGAACTTCAAGAGCAGGAGATACGCTTTTCGTAGTAGGCTCAGGCTACGGCAGTTACTGCAGACGACAGACCTTGAAGCGTTGAACTGAGGAAGAATAATCCTGAAATTACCAAACATAAAAGAAAAGAGCAACATGTTTTATGTATAATTTAGGATATGCCCCTTAAACACTGTGGCATAAATTCATGAAAATATCGGAGGGAAGGGAGTAAAATGTATAATTCAAAATCCAGCGGAGACAAATCTTTTTTTTTCTGGATTTTTTTTTCCTTGACGTAAATACAAAATAAGGTGTTTTACAATTAAAGCATCAAAAGAAGATAATTTTCAAAAACTAGGGGGGGGGGAGAGAAAAATGCCCCTTCCATTGGCACTACTTGTTCAATAAAGATCTTGAACCTTAGAACTATAAAAGAAGAGCAAATGTCAAATTACTGAAAAAAAGCAGAACATGTTTTATGACTAAATCGCGATATACAACTAAGTCCATACAACCATAATATTACAAGGTGAAAGAATACTAGATAGATTTTTCAAGGATTATGGGAGTGACGTTTAAAAGCTTAATTTTAAGGTTCAGTAATCCAAAATTCCAAGCCATCATATATTTTCGATAATTTTATTCGGGAGAGTCCTTAGCCAATATTTAGCAAGTAAATATGTTCTTATGATCACTGGACTGAAGACATGTCCTTGTCGACCTGATTCCTTTACAAAATCACACTTGAGTAAAAAAAACAAAAAACAACAAATAAATAAAAAATCAAATAAAAAATTACCGTGCTAGAAAAACAAGCGATCGACCTTCAGTCTTCATCTTCTTATACTGAGAGCTCTTTGAATGAAGAAACTGCTTCGAATAGGGAGACTCAGAGGCTGGGAGAGAAGTGAGGGCGAACTGAGATCGAACAGACCCTGCTCGTTGCACAACACGCTTAAAGTGCGTTCGATGTCTAGGTTCAGCTCTTGCACATCCAGATGGATTTATTGCTAGTGGCATTTCTAAAATTGGATTTCTTCCATATTTAAAATTATAGTCACTTAAGGAATCAACACCAGGAAGAGATTCTAGGACACGTACAATTGCTGGCTCGGTTAACCCGAATAAATCTTCACCGGATAAATATTTAGGAAAAAATCTGACGCCACCCCCAGCAAATCGAGTTGCTTCCGTGTAGGTAAGAATGCGTTGCCAGGCGCCTGTTGGTGTCCAGTCTGAAAAATGTAAGTCATCAAGCATTTTCTCTGGCTCAGAGACCGTGATCGAAAAATATGGTCTCCCTTCCTTGTCTTCAATAGTGCAGTAATACCGGGATTTTTTACTTGAAGCCCGGAAACTCCAGTAAATCGATAAAGCTCTGTAGCCAACAGGATAGATGTGATGTGGTGTATGAAATGCAGCTAGTTGATGTGGGAGAAGCTGCCCAAGGGAAAGAACTACAATGCTTCCTATTCGGAAAAGGTGGCTGGGCTCAACGTGCTGCATTACAGAAGCAACTTGTCGGTTTTCATCCCGTTGTATGACAACACGACGGAAAATAGAGAGGGTTGAAAGTTGATCATCCTTTTCTCCTGAAAGATTAAGATACAATAAAAATACGAAGTGAGTATAATCCATCTTATATACAATTTACTGCTATTTCAAGGCTTATATTCCCTGTGAAACATGTGATTTTGCGACGAGCCTAAAGCGGTAACTAGTCTCGAAAAGACAAGATACTTAAACCTTTGGATTTTTTAAAGTTGTATGCCTGCTTATTCGAGCCAGAATTATGATACTACTCGAATCTTTACTCACAGAATGAAGTAAACTTGCTAAAAAAATTGAAAATGTTTCTATTTTGTATGTTTTTCATATCTGTTCAACTTATTTTTTTTAATCTAAAGGCCAAATTTTCTAAAGGCCGAAAACCAAATTTCAAAATGAAGTTCGGCATATGGATAAAGCCAAATAATAAAAAAAAAATCACCTATTCCTATACAAAAGAAAGCGCTTGTTTTTTAGTATATTTTTTTGTTTTTTTTTACTAGCGACCAATTTAAATTTAATCAAATTGCAAATTGCTTTCGAGTGAGAAAATTGACCTAATACATAAACGGAAGAAGGTGAATTAATTCATCTTTAAGTGACAAAATTAATTCCTTTTTCCTCCATCCCAAAAGGCATCAAAACGGTAGCAAAAATATCTTACTTTGAAGCATAAAACCGTAGGACTGCCGAATAATAAAATACCAAAACTTGCTTAAGCAATTCTACCAGACCATCAAAGTGAGGTCTCAAGAACAGAGCTAAAGTGAACGCCCAAGTTTCCAATTTCTAGTCTTTCATTGGCAATTGCAAAACCCAATGAAATTCTACACCCCTTCGCTCCATTACGTGCACTCTTCCTTGTTTGCAGTTATGATTAGCACCCATGCTATTATTAGATACAGTATCCCAAGGCCGTACCCAGAGGGGGGTGGGGATTTTAACCCCCCCCCCCCCGAAATGTTTGTCTGACTCGAAAAACGTGACAAAAATGGATATAAACAAATTTCGTATGCGTTTCTTGATTTTTTTTGTGTACCCCCCCCCCCCCCGAAATTTTTTTTGAGTAAAATCCCCCGCGAAAAAAAATCCTGGGTACGGCCTTACAGTATCCCGTATTTACTACATTCTAAAAATAAAAAAAGACAAGAGTATAATTTCTTATAATTAAGTATGTATCTGACTAAAGATCGGTTTATACCACAATTTTACAAAACTCGGACCCTAAAGCGATATTAGAGGGTATTTTGAGGAGGTGGGTGGGGGGTGGGGTTGAAACCCCGATATAACAGACTTTTAAGCATGAATTTCCAAGTTTTCCAGTGGTGGTCTTTGAATCGATCATAAAAGGTAGGGGGTTTTGCCACCCTCCTCTTGTGTGCCGTTATGATTTACAATTAAGCAATTATTTTGAACATTTTCCCATGGTTTTCTGTATGACGAAAAAAGCCTTTATTATCACACAAAATGCTTATAAGATGTCTGCCTATTCGATCCAGAATTATGATACTACTTGAACTTTTCTATTTTGCATGTTTTTCCTATCTTTTCAACTTATTTTTTTTAATCTAAAGGAAATGAAAATTAAATTTCAAAAATAAAGTTCGGTAGATGGATAAAAGATTCTTTTATCCATCTACCCGGTTTTAGCAAACCGGTTTTTCAAAATACTTCCCAGTTTTAGACAAACCGGGAAGTTCGTAGCTAGAAATGTTAGGTTGGCTGTTGCGAGAATACATGAGGAATTTCAAATTTTGAATTTATTCTTTTGCTCATTAAAATTGCTTTGTTCTTTATTTTTGAAGAATTTTAGAATCTTTTCGTTCTATAAAATTTATAGATCTAAGTATGTACTGTGAAGGGAAGGCCTTACTTGGTTTTTCATTATTAGATTTCGTCATCAAAAAGACAAGTTCTTGATATTACAAATGATATTCATAAGTCAAAAATATCGGAGTGAAAATTAATTTACAACTTAATAGATAACATTGATATTTCAAGCAGAGTTAAGTAACACAAATTGTTTTTCTGTGATTTTTCGAGCCAATATTTCTAGTATAAAACCATAAATTAAGTTTTAAATATACAACTTGTCAGCAACTATAAAATCACAGTAAATTTAGAAAACAAAAGAAAAGAAAATACAGTAAACAAAATACAGAAATAAGAAAAAATACAGTAAATATTTTAAAAATATAAAATAAAAAAAATAAATAAGAAAAGAAAATACAGTAGATTTAGACTAGACGATAACCAAGGAAAACCAGAAAAAAGGAAAAAAGAAAAAGGAAAAAAGAAAAAAGAAAATAATGAAAAAACCGCCATAGCGATATTGACAATGACTCCGTAATATAAAAAAGAGAAAGAAACACCCCGAGGAAAGCTACTTCAAATGTTTTTTTCACCCCGAGAAAAAAACACCTTCAAATACCACAAAAGCTTTCCAAATTTTAGCAGTGAATCAAAAATACTCTTGAGGTAGCGCTCTGGAATGAACTCTACTTAACAATACGGGCCCGGGGTTTAATTCCAGCTGCAACAAAGTTGGGTGACAGGCTACCTACCCCTCTTAAAAGATCCGGCAACTGAAACATCAAAGATTCTTGGCACAGAGTTGGACTAAACAGCCTTTACCTTGATTCCAGTACAGTACAGTGCAGTTCAAGCAGAAAGACTGATAGCATTAAAGACCCCTCCCTTACTGTCGAATTCTTATATTTTTTGTTATAAAAGGAAATCAACATTATCCAAACTGGCCGTTGAGGTATGTAAGTACCTAGGCTATGAAGCAAAAAACAAAAAAAAACTCTATAATAGCAACTTAGCTTTAATAAAATATTTCTTAACCTACTCACTAAATTTTTAATATGGCTTAAAGGAATCAGTCTTCAGCGGGGAGGGGGGGGGTAACACACATGTTGAAGCGAACCTCAAAATTTGCTGAGGAGTCTGAGATTCAACAGGAAAACAAGACATCTCTAATTCATTCATGATAATTTATCTCTCCATATTTAGATTAAATTGTAATTGAAGAGCCCCACTTTCGTTTCAAAAAAATAAAAATATTATGGCCTGATACGAGTCAAATTTTACAGGGTACAGCTAAAATCTTCAAAGAAGTATCCTGAAAAATATTAGTCAATCTTAAAGAGCGATTTGGCTTACCTTTGGATGCGTGCTCATTGCAGTAAACCAATTTATTTTTGTAAAAAATCGCCTTTTCCTTAACAGCACATCCAATATGATAGACATTTGTGCATCGAACTTTGTGGCACTTGACAACAGCGCCACCTTGTTGGCAGACCGTGCACATGATGCTCAAAGAATTTTTCAAAGCCGTATCAACATTCGATAAAAACCCACCAGGAGTTTCAAAAGTATCTTCAGCCCAAAGAGCACAGTTCAGATGAATCCAACGATCAACATCATAGTTTAAAAGCCGCCCTGGGCCATCTGGCGCTGAGTCGCCATTTGTCTGGCAAAACAGACACTTGCGGTTGTCTCCGACTGTTGGCGACGGTACAACACATGTACCCTGACGGTAAAGCATTTCCATAAGTTCATTATCAGTGGATTTCTTGCATTTTTTTGAATCTAAAACAAAATTAGAAAACTTAAACAAGGTCATACCGCTGTTACTGACGGTTACTATCTTACTGATACCATATTATTTTCGTTTTTTACCATGTACCATTAAATTATTTTCGTTTTTTACCATGTACCATTAAATTATTTTCGTTTTTTACCATGTACCATTAAATTATTTTCGTTTTTATCATAGGCTAAGTTGGTTACAGTCATTCTCTAAATTCATCATCAGTTGATTTCTTCCATTTTTCTAATATAGAATAAAAAATATAAAACTTAATACACCAGCTACTGAAGGGTAGTTTTTTTTTAGTGATATTATTGCAGTGTCCTTTTTCATAATTTGTTGAATTTTTTACTATTTGTCGTCAAGTTTTTTTCTTTCAGTTATTTTTTACATTTTTTTTAGTCTTAAATTAAAGTTACGAAACTTAAATAAATTCATGCACATGTTACTGACAGGTATTATTTCACTGATACTATCTATTATCCTTTTTTTTACCGCTAGTTAAGTTTTCTTTTTAACAAAAATTTCAAACTTCATTTGCATTGAGTGGAAAAGTACAAAACTAAAATCAGGCTATGTACTTTTTACTTGCAGATCTATTTCACTGATAATATCTATCGTCTTTTTTTTTTACCATCAATTAAGTTTTTTTTGTTTTTTTTTATCATTAGTCCATAAGCTCAGTTGGATTTTTCAAGTCTAAAATTACAAAGCTTAAATCCCGTTATGCACCTGTTACTGGCAAGTATTTTATTTATATTATATATGGTCGTTTTTATCATCAGTTACGTTTTTCACCATTACTCTACAAGTTCCTTAGTCAAAAAATACAAGTTCATTATTTCAAGACAATTGGACTAGCTTGAAACTAGACAACACAGAGAGAGAGAGAGAGAGAGAGAGAGAGAGAGAGAGAGAGAGAGAGAGAGAGAGAGAGAGAGAGAGAGAGAGAGAGAGAGAGAGAGAGAGAGAGAGAGAGAGAGAGAGAGAGAGAGAGAGAGAGAGAGAGAGAGAGAGAGAGAGAGAGAGAGAGAGAGAGAGAGAGAGGAGAGAGAGAGAGGGGGAGGGAGGAGAGAGAGAGAGAGAGAGAGAGAGAGAGAGAGAGAGAGAGAGAGAGAGAGAGAGAGAGAGAGAGAGAGAGAGAGAGAGAGAGAGAGAGAGAGAGATTACTCACTTGCAAAACTTTCAGACCACAGGAGAAACTGCTTTCCTTGTTTACGTTTTGGAGTAATTGTCTTCTCTGAGCCATTTTTCTTCAGATTGGGTTCAATGACAGGAGAAGATTCTGGAGGGGCAACTTCTACATTGCCTTCTGTAATTTGAACTGTCCCCAATTCTTTAGGATCAATACCCCCAGTCATTGCGTTAATTATAGTTGTCAGTGCTGCGTTTGACTTTATAATCTCAGGTGGTATTTGAGGCATTTGAACTTCTTCCTTGGTTTGAACTGATGGAATGTTTATCTTGTTTGCCATCGAAAATTGTATATAACAAGATGTTCCACAGAAAAGAAGCTCTTCACTAGCAGGACTACTAGGCCACATTTGTTCCCATTTTAACCCAGGGAAGTCACTAGTTTTCTTATTTACTCCTTGGCCAATAACCACCATATCACAATGGCGGCAGAACTTTGCATTACCACCTTTTAGCAGGCTTTGAACATCTACTGCTTCCTCCTTTCCATCTCTACTTTTTGTTCGATATAGTCCTATCTTTTGACTAGGTGGTGTCACTGTCCTTTCAACAATTTCATATTCAGACGGAGTTGGACAACCTAGAAGAGCAGCAAGACGTCCTAAGACATTTTTTATATTCTCAGCAGCCTCTGCGTTAAGCGTAAGAGTAACTGTTACATTACTTGAATCACGCAACGGCGGAGTTTGAAGCCCAAACCTAGCTTCAAGAGCAGACTTCTCACGCGCAAGTCCATCTTGGTTTTCTTTATTCTCTTCTTGAATGATCATAGGCTCTTGCTTGATAGGAACTGGAGCAAAAAGAGGGATCATCGGAGACAAACATCTTTTAGGCCTCTCATCATATTCCTCAGCTTCATCTCCTTCATCTTCGCTGATCACTTTAAGGCCTGAGAACTGAGAAGGTACATCTTTCAATACACATTCGGGCGAACTAGTACTTATGATCGAGTCTGGTGTATCCGTTTCTCTTTCATGCTTTAAATAATCATGTTTATATCCCTCAGTGCCCAGCCGTGGAGCGGCGAATTCCTGATAATAAAAGCCCCTTTGGACTGTGGATCCTTTACCTTTGTTACTCTCGCTTTCATCTTCTTTCTCAGAGGGGCGTGGAGACAAAGCTCCACCGAACAGTTTAGTTTCATAAAAGGCGGCACCTTCTTTTACATTGGCCTCAAAAATTTCACCTTCTAAATCTCCTCGAAACCAAGGTGGAGTTTTTCTATCATAATAGTTAATCATCAGTTTGTTTAAATCTTGTGTACCGTAGGGAACAGTACTCAACGAAAACTGTCCAACTCTAGGTTCGCTTACAGAGAGAGGCGTAAGGCGTTTTACTTGTGTGATTAAACCACCAACAAAAACATCATAATCTTCTTCTAGACGAGCCCCCTTTCTCGGTCGCTTTTTCAATGATGGGCCAGACGGAGGGTGGGATGGAGATTCTGCACCAGCTTCTCTCGTCAGCATTGCTTGTTGCCGTCTTTTCTGCTGGTATTCACGTCGCTTAGCTCGACGTCTTTCAAGGTCTAAGGCTTTTTTTTCATCGCTGATGTCAATGCTTTTTTCGAAGGCTTCAAGGCTATCATCCATCTCTGACTTGATTGAAGATACAATCTCATGGGGTTCTTCTTTGACCTTGAATAAAGGCGTTAATGTTCCTGGCTCTCTTTTTACATCAGGCATTTGAACATGAGAAAAAGCGGACTGAGCGGACATGGTGGCAGGCTTTGATTCTTGTACTCTTGTTTGCTGCAACTGACTGTTCAAATATGGTCGAGTTTGTTCATTTCTATGCAATCCACGAGCTACAGCCTGCTGTGCTCCCGACTGCAGAGACTCCTGAGTTGTTGTAACAACTTGAGGATGTACTGGAGTCGGTTGACGTGCAGAAACTACTGACTGAACTCTAATCAATTGCCCTTGATGCTGCACGATTGGCCCATGCAGCACTTGTCTTTGTGGTAGCTGATTCCTAACTACTAGGTGTTGCTGTCCTTGAGCAAGAGCTACCTGTGGGGGTCGTACTTGTCGTATTACATTAGGCTGTGCTCCCGGAGCTAAAGGTCTTACAATATTACCTTGAGATACAGATAAGTTTTGGTGTTGCGTCATAGCTGCACGTATGCGTTGAATCATTTGAGACTGAATGGCAGGTGACTGCTGGGAAATCATTCGAACAAGATTTTCCGCTTGCTGTTGGCTTCCCTGAGATTTCTGTAGAAGTTGTTGCAAAAATTGTTGATTCGCAGCTATTTCGGCAGGGGACGGCTGAGGCAGCTGACTTACTGGGACTGCTTGATCTGTAGCACTTTGTGAGTTTTGTAAGTTATTCTGGTTTTGCTGATGATTCATAACTGGTCCTGGTCTTTGCACAGGCATACCTTGGGTTTGAACGAGCTGGGACTGTAGACCTTGAAGAGATCCTGATTGCGAAACTCTGGCAATATTAGGACCAATAACACCTTGTACTTGTGGAATAGTTCTCTGTGCAATCACCGGCTGCTGATGTTGTTGTTGCACAGCTGGAGAATCGGATTTTACAGAAGCTAAAGTCAATGGACTAATAATTGGTTTCTTTTCGTCTAAATTCAAGTTTAAAGGGGGAACTCTGTCAGTTATCGGTTTAGCAAGAAGTTCAGAAAGCTGAGTGCTAGTACTAGTAGGGTCAGGCAATTTACATTCTTCCCTGGAACGTGGTGTCAATTCTGAGATATTTGCTCTACTTGAATGAGCCTCATTGATCTCCCTGTGGGCTTGTTGCTGCAGTGCTTGGGCTCTCTGCTGTGCTTCCAAGGCTCGTCTTTGTTGGAGCGCTTGAAGAATTTCAGGCGGAATTGCCATTCTTTGTTGAATTACTTGTGGCTGTAGTACTTGTTGAGTGTCAGTATTTTGATTATTTTGCTGATATGTTTCAGATTCACTCGCCTGAGTAGATACTAGTTTTGGGGAATCGAAAGGGGTGCCTCCACGAAGACCAGGCTTAAAATAACAAAAAAATTCAAGCGGTGCAGGAAGGATATTTGGATTTCTACCTCCTCCACCGATACGTGGCTGATCTAAATGGAATTCTTCCATTTGATGTAAAGGTGATTGTTGAGTTATTGGAAGCTCCGAATTATTTAAAGGAGATTGGGACGGCTGATTTATGGGAGACTGAGGTGGAGCAGCTCGTGGACTATGTTGCATGTACGGCTGGGAGAGCGAAAGCTGTGGGGAGTGTAAAGGAGTGTGAGTAAGCTGCGGTGCCGGTGATCGAGAAACATTGGCCGGAGATTGAGGATAATAGGCAGGTGACTGGGGACGAAGTGCTGGGCTTTGTGGCGGAGCCATTGGAGACTGAGGCGGGAGGTGTAGACTTGGAGACTTAGGAGGTCCTTGAAATGCAGCCCCAGGGGACTTCGGGGATGTGTAACGCTGAAACTGAAGAGGAAGCTGAGGTCTCGACGAAAATCGCTGAACCTGGGCTTGATTATGTGCAGCTAAACGTTGTTGAAGAAGTAGATACTGTTCTTGTGTCAGCCCTGGTTGTTGCTGTCGCTCAACTACTTCAGTAGGAGTTGTACCACCACTAGTACGTAATGATTCTGATTGCTCAGCCCTATTCATATCACCAGACTGACGGCGCATAGGTTGTACTAAATTCAACTGCTGGCTACTTGGACTTTGCGTAGGGGTGCTCGAAACATGAGAAACAATCGGTGACATAGAAGGCCTTGGTGATCGCAACTGACTATTGACGTGCGCTGAAAGAAAAGGGATTAATGAAATTGAACCAAAACGCACAGGAGAAAGCGGCTCAATAGTTCAAACTAACCTAAGAAAACAAAAGAAGAATTAGAAAACAAGATAGATAGTTTATGTAATGGGTCATCGTTGGTTATAATTTTAGTTAAGTCTGGTCAGGAGATTCTTCTCCGGATGATTCAACTCAGAATATCTGAAGGATTTTGATCAAAACCATCCAAAGATAGTCTCAGTTTCAGAAAATCTGATAAATATTCAAAATTTTCCTACTCTTATTAGGAATCCAATTATTTATTTTAACATTTAAACTTATCTACTGATTGAATTATTGTGATTTTTTTTTTGTATTCTACCCCCCATATTCCTTACCAAAAAATTGTTACATTGACTTCCTGTCTCCTCAAAAGGATAAGACTTAAGCATGCAACTAACGACAGAAAACATATTTGCGAAAATGCCTGACAAATATTAAACAAATTACTAGCATCTCGTCCATTTCCAAACAAAACTCATCGGAAAACACAAAGAAAGACTCAGTTTTTGTGTAGCGGACTAGGATTAAAAAAACTAAAATAAACTAAAAACACATAAAAACCACCACCAATATTAATAAACTACAATGCTCGCAACAGATCCACATTGTCGCTGTCACTAATACAAGTACTTTTTAAAGTGTGTAATATTTCAATCTGTAATATTGCTGTCTAACCACCAGTCTTATAACAACCTCATTCAGTCAAGGCCGTGATATTTTTGATGTCATATTATGACGCATATTTGCTGTTTTTAATTATTTTTAATTAAAACGCTTTCACTTGTGCTCCACTCGCAACATATCTTACTTACAAGCCCCTGAAGGTGTGTCACATTTATTGTCTTTTTTTGTTCTTTACATATAATTACACATATTTTTTCCATTTTTTTGAAAAGATAGAGTTTTCGTTCATACATAACGTCACTTTCAGTAACCCTCCCCCCTCCCCCAATAATACGAAGAAAAAATTATTATACATCCCATGCCCTTTGACTATCCGGATATGAACCCTATCGCTGCTACGTCCGAAAGAAAGACCGAATTTTTAATTGATGAAGATTAGCTTTTTTAAAATAGACTTCTAAATGTATTATAGTTGACATGTTCAATCAACCATTAGGTTTTTAAGTTCTAAAAAATGCAACAAATTTTGTGCAAATGTCACCAGTCTTAACGGTTTCTGCGCTTTACCTAATTTAATTTTGCTTGTAAATCATCGTTTTACCAAAGACGAAATAAACCAAACTAGTTTGTGGAGCAGAACAGAGGAGAACAGTTTCTGGAGCAGAGACTAAGATATTCTTCAGATACAGTGAATTACTTAGTGTTGAAGACGCACTAACACTAATTACTTAGTGTTCGACATCGCTACCGCATATAATAGTTCAACGAAATAACAAATATTTAAAAGATGAATCTAGTCTGTCTGTTAAATTTTTGACAAAACGCGCAGGACAACCTTTTATTAAATCGATTACGAAAGCTATTGTAAAACTGCTGGTGGCATTTCAATAGTTGGTAACAGTTTAGAAGTGAATAAGTATAAACTAACGTGTCGGCTGGACGAAGTTTAAAATTTATTTGGCAGCCTATGGCCTACTTCTACAGGCATAATTATACAATTCTATAACCTCAAATTAAAAAAACTAGCATAATCAAGGCATAATATTACAAAAAGTCTTTTCTATGTGTACATACAGAATACATTCAAATGTTCAAATAGACCGTAAAAACTAAATTCTAACATCTCGTTCGAAAAAAAAGAGATCACTATCAATTAAAGAGTCTGTTCTGATTATGCACTCTTTCTCCTTTACAACGGTCTCATTATACATCTCGTTCAAAAGAAAGAGATCATTATCAATTAAAGAGTCTGTTCTGATTATACACTCTTTCTCCTTCAAAACGGTCTCATTTAAATCTCGTTCACAACGAAGAGATCCTTATCCAAGACAGAGTTTGGTAAGTTTCAAAGGAAATATGCCGAAAATAAAAGCATAATTTTAGCAGAAAAATAATTAATGGTGTTAATGGTACAATAAGGTACATGGGATATATGACCAACTAATGAGGGGGAAATGAGCAGTATTAAAGTACCAACGACATCAAAATTAAATCATTTTTTACCCCCTTATACAGAAATGTATACAAAAGAAAATATTCTATACAGAAATAATTTTTTTTATGCCCGAATTCTTCTTTTTTTTTCTTTATAAATTGCCAAAAATAAGAATAGGGCCACCTGGCTCCTAAACTTTGTTAAGTGTCATTTGCACTTTCTTAAAAACAAAATATATTCTAAATAACTTCTATTATATAATTGTAACATAAAAAAATTCAAGAATTTCTGAGACTATATTAATAAACATACAATTAATATCATTGATTCCATAATACATAATTAAGAAATTAATAATAATTAAAAAGTAAATAATAAATAATTAATTTGTGATGTAATGTAACTAATACTACTATTACTACTACTACTAACAACTCACCGCAGCACCAAGCCACCTGAGGCCAACACAGCTACGCACGCTCCTCATTCACCCCAATCTATTCAAAGCCTCCCTTTTTACACCCGCCCACGAAGTTCCCATTTCCTTTAAATCTTTCTTTATGACGTTCTCCCACCCCGGACGGGGACGACCTGCTTTCCGTTTAGCCCTAGATGGTTGGCCGAAAAGAACAATCTTCGGCAATCTGTCATCCTTCATCCGCACAACGTGCCCTAACCACCTCAACCTTTCTTTCATTATAGACCTAGAAAGCGGTATTGAACCAAATTTTTCGTATAGCCTATTGTTTGAAATACGGTCAGTCAGCCAGGTACCCAGAACAATCCTTAAGCAATTTCTCTGGAAAACATCCAGCAAATCGTCATCCGCTTTTCAGAGCGTCCATGCTTCAGAGCCATATTTGACCACTGCCATCACTTTAGCTTCAAATATTCTAATCTTGGTTAGCAGACTTATTTTCCTATTCTTCCAGACTTTTTTTTAACTGTGAAAAAACACCCTGAGCCTTGGCTATTCTATTTTTAACATCTTACCTGCTCCCACCATCTTTTAATAATACTACCAAGGTAAGTGAAGCTGCCCACCTGACCAATCTTTTCATTACCCAAAGTCACCTTTTCATCTTCACTTATTCCTAGCCTTAGTGACTTAGTCTTCCTAACATTAATTTTCAAACCAATACTAGCAACTTGACCTCGCAAAACCTCTAAAAGTTCATTCATTTTGCTCAAACTTTCATCTAGGATGCTTAAATCATCAGCATAATCCAAGTCCATGAGACTTTTTCCTCTCCTTTTGATTCCGTGGTCTCACATTGCCTTTCCTGTGCTCCTTAAGACAAAGTCCATCAAAATGATCCATACAAAGGGGGATAGAACACAACCATACTTAACTCCTGATTTAATACAAAACCAGCTGCTAACTTAATTTCCTATCTTAACCGCTGCAGCGCTATTCTCGTACATAGCACTAGTCACTTTAATGTATTTGTCTGGTATATCATGCAAGGATAAAACCTTGACTAAAGCTCTTCTGTCAGCAGAATCGAATACTTGCTTATAATCAGTAAAACTGAGGACCAAAGGTGTTTGAAAACTCAGTCACTTTTCAGATATTAACCTAAGAGTGAAAATTTGGTCAACACAACCTCAACCTTTTCTGAAACCGCACTGTTCTTCTCTTAAAACTTTGTCTACAGCATCTCTCAGTCTAAAAAGTATCATATTACTTAGTAATTTACTACCTAAAGAGACCAGACTAATGCTTCAATAATTACCACACTCACTCTTATCACCTTTCTTATACAGTGGTTTAATTAGGTTTTTCCTAAAATTGTTAGGTACTTCCCCTTTTTCAAAAATCATAAGCTCAACCAAAGGTTACAGCTTTATCTTAATCTGATTGTCCGGCAATACAACAATCAAAAGAGTAGTACATTACAAGCAAAGCTTCTTGGGGTTAGTAACTGCTTTACGTCTGTAATAGTTTTTTTTTAGTATTAATAAACTGATTGATTGTACAACCGTTATCTTCAATAGGGCTATTCAACAAAAATAGAATAGCGGGAATAAGTAAAAATTAAATAATAAAATTGATTACTTTTGAATCAGAAGGAAATAAGGATTCTATTGGTATGTCAATAGTCAAATAAGGGAAATTTCTAAAAAAATAGGGCAGTCTAAATGGTCTTTTTTAAAAGATTTCTTTGTAGGTAAGTCAATTAACTAACAATTTGGATAATAACCACATTAATGCATATCTTAGATTTATGGAAGTGATTGTATTTTGCTACGACAGTCAGGAAAGTTACAGTTTTTAGATCTCCATATTAGCAATTTTTTTTTCGTTCGTCTTCTGCATCTTTTTACACACGTTCCTTAATTTCAAAATGGATGTCCACTAAGCGTAAATCCACATAAAATTGAAGTACTTTTCATTTAAATTGAGTTCACGGGTATTCCCAATTTTAAAGACGTATAGGGATGTCTAAGTTTCCAATCAACCAATTTAAAGAATCCGATTTCATTTTTTGTATCTTTGGCCCTTTAAGTGCTGATATTTTTAAGGATTTTCTTTTATTTCTGTTCTACCGTTGTACTGAAGAGAAGATATCAAATTAAACGCTTTCGAAGCTGGCATATATTTCCGATTCTGAGAGGGAGTAGAACCATTAATAACACCATGAAATGATAATATGATCCTAAACACTTTATATTAATAAATTGTATGCATCTTTGTCATGTTTAGCATACCATCATTTCAATATTCCAATCATTTCTAAATTAAAAAAAAACTACCATAAATGTTAACTCTGATTCTTCATAAATACTACTTCACTGTTTTATTTCATTATTCCAATTATTTCTAACTTCAAAAGAAATCTGCCTTGAAATGAAATTCTATTTCACTACTAAATACTGTTTCACTATTTTATTATAAAACTTATTTCTAACTTTAAAAGAAATCTCGCTTAAATCTTCAATCTGATTCCTCATAAATACTACGTCCAACAGTTGAACATAGCCAACTCGTCAAATGCAAATGAAATGCATCACTGTCGCTGCAGTACCATGAATTTGTTTCATCAGCAACATTAACTCTAACACGGCACAGACACCACTCACAAGGTCACACTAGACACTGGACTCGAAAATATGAAATGAAAGTAAATGGATGAAATGAAACACCAATGAGATGAAACAGAAATAGGAACTTTCAAGAAACTCCCTCACTTAAGTGCCTAGAGATGAATTGCTTACTTTGGGTTTATTTCTTTGCACAAGTATAGTATCCTGAGACAAAGTAGCTAAGAGAAGTATGAGAAATATTTAGTAAAAGCTGAGAATAAAAAACAAAGCCATGTCAATTTGGCCAACTACTACCCTGAAAGGAAATGTATTTTCCTTCAAGAGAATACGGTACCTAGAAAATAATATCGCAAGGATCAGCGTCAGATGACTGTCACAAAGACAAAGCTTCTACTAGCAAATTCTCCCAGGGGACTAACCATGAGCTATTGAGAATCTGTGGTTTTACTGCGAGACTTGATTGAAAAGACAAAGGAGTTTTACATTCTTTTTGTCGGCAAGCTTGTCAATCAAATTGGGTAGTTCCACAGAGAACTCCCAAAGCTACCATATTACTAAAATAATATTTCCTTTGAGAGGATTTTTTAGTTTTCCTAGCAGATGTGCAAAGACATTTTTAGGGACTGCCCTTTCCTAAACTTCAAAAAGAAAATTCTGCTCCGTTCAATCAAAAAGTAAGTTTCATTAAAACTGCATATCTCTATATCCAGCACAAAACAGGAGAGGTTAAACCGTTTTTATAAGATTTCCGGAGAAATAAGTTGTTAGTTTTCTGGCCTTTATTCAGATCTCTTATCCCAGTTCTACAAGTTATAGCAAGATCGCCCAATTCATTCTAAATAGTTTGGCCACACAAACTGAACAAAATTATAAGGAACCAGATAGGGTACCATATCACCCTTTAAGGTACCATCGGGTACCTTAGGGTACCCGATGGTACCGGGTGATCCTTTAAGGTACCATATCAATACAAATAAAAAGGAGAAGAAACTTACTAAAAGGAAAAAAATATATACGTTCAGAGTACTACGCCAATTGTTACAATATTTCAGCTGATAAAGGAGCTATAATTTTACAAACTATAGCTATAATTATAATTATATACAGCTATAATAAGATATAGTTTGTGACAAACTATAATCGGTTTTATCTATCTTGGGACACTGGTAATTCTATAATTATAATTACACATAGCTATAATAAGCTATAATTGGTGACGAACTATAATCGGTTTTATCTATCTTGGGACACTGGTAATTCTATAATTATAATTACACATAGCTATAATAAGCTATAATTGGTGACGAACTATAATAGGTTTTAGCTATCTTGGGACACTGGTGATTCTCAAATGACAAAAAGTAGTGGACTTGATTAACTTTAACACCAAACCTTACGTTCTAATTTCGTTCTGTTTAAAGATGCTAGTTAAAATGAAACTCTTACATATTAAACGAACTTGCTGGACAGGCGAGCCTTGAGACTGATATGTTGAGTCTGATGATACAACTCTCTGTCTTTGAGCTTCAACTGGCCGAATCAGTCTTTGAAGTAGTGCTGGATGAAATTTGGATGGGTCAATATTTCCTGGAATTTGAATTCTGTTCCCTTGCTGGTCAATATAAACGAAGTTTTGTCGTAAAACACCAGTTGGTCGCTGCGGTGACACTACTCCTGGTGAACCTTGTCTTTGAGCAGCCTCTTCAATGAGCTACAATAAAGTAAAATATGTTAGCACCAAAGGAGTAGATGAAACGTATAACAAAAGAAATAACATTTTTGTTTTTGAAGAATCTCCAGTATACTGTTGGGTGTTTATCAGTCAACGTCCGACCAAACTAGTTCTTTATCCACTTAGCTGGTAGCACCTTTTCGCTAGCATATTTTCACATTACAAAGCAATGCAGGGTATAATAATCTTTCCTTAAAAAAAACAAAAACGCACTACTAGATTATCAACGATATGATCGCTGGCATATGAGAAATCACTGAGAATTCTATATATACGGTTGTACTGCCGTATTTGCGTATAATGAACGCGGATGACTGTTACGTAAGTAAGTAAGACGGCACTAGACCCTTAAAGTCCAAACCAGCGGTGCTGATCTCCGTTTCGTGACCCTCAGCCAGGAAGTGCAATGGGGGGTTGGGGGCCAACCATCCTGTGCTTTCACACACTCTTCCTACTTACCTTCCCCAGAATTCTTCAGGTAGAGCTACTGTTATGACTACTGCTATGCAGTAAATTCTTCCATTTTTTAGGCTTAGATTCTTCGGCAGATATCTTCAAAGAAACATGTGAACGCCACTCCTAAGCACATATGACATACTGCAAAAGATGCTTCCTGATTGGTGGAACTCAATGCTATACATCCGAAGTTCTAGAATCTAGAACTTTATGTTTAGCTGCAACTTGTAGCAGCCAAGCGCCGAATTTTAAATGCAGACGGAATCTTAGTTGTTTAACGATCCCTTTTCTCATTCTTTTAGGAATAAGTAGAACCTATTGAAGGATAGTGTTATAGAGTTAGGGTATATTTACCTCTAGGTTTTACAGTATTCACGAGATTAAGAAGGATTTCAGTGTTAAATTGGAGTTGAAGAAGGTAGTTTTCCTAAATCTATCTTCCGTTCTGTATCATATACATATATTGACCCTCCTCCTCCAACATGTGTTGTGGTCACAAAGTAGAGTAATTGCTAAAAACGGAATGAGTAGTCGATATTTTCTGCTAAAAACGGAATGAGTAGTCGAAATTTTCTGCTAAAAACGGAATGAGTAGTCGAAATTTTCTGCTAAAAACGGAATGAGTAGTCGACATTTTCTGCTAAAAACGGAATGAGTAGTCGAAATTTTCTGCTAAAAACGGAATGAGTAATCGAAATTTTCAGCTAAAAAAGGAATGAGTAGTCGAAATTTTCTGCTAAAAACGGAATGAGCACTCTAAATTTTCTGCTAAAACGGAATGAACACTTTAAATTTTCTAAACTTGAGCTCGCGGATGTCCAACATAAAGCACCGCCTCGTGACCAATATGGCTAATATCAACTGAAAAGCTTATTTGAAAACTGGCCACGCATATATTGGCCTATCAACTTGTCTCAATAATGTAGTCATTGGTTTTCAAAACTCATACATGAAATTGTATGTTCATGGTTTTCAACATGAAATTGTTGAAAGATCTAAAGCCGAACTGGCTAGCCATGACAAAAACAAAGATGGTGAACACTGAGTCACTTCAGTGATCTCGTTGAAGCAACTCTAGTTAGCTTCTGTGGCCTCAGTACCAACAATTGTATACATAGATATTGTTTTTTTTTATTTCTTGGTTTTAGATTTTATCTAATTTTAGAGTATTTTAGATATTATCTTTGATTCTTAGAGCTGAAGTCACCTTGTTTATGCAGGCGAAATATCCACGTTGTTTCACCTTGTATTTTAGTTCTACTGGCCGTAGCCCCGTGTGGTTTCTTCATCTTGAGATTTTTCTCACTCTTTGTTTATATGGAGAATCAAGAAAACAGCAAAATTCGTACATTATTCTATAGCCATGAGGCCAATAATTTAAACTTGGCACAAAAACGACCAGCCAGAAGCACCTTTCACAAGACGCCTAGATTTGTGTTCCTACTAATTTGCTCCAGCTCATGAATATCGGTTTCGCAGAGCAGGACGGAGGGGACATTTGCTCCCCTCTCCTAGTTCCCTCTTTGAATTCAATTTTTTTTATTTTCATTGAAAAATAACCTGTTTTCGGTTTTGGTATTTTCATGAAAAAAATCCAAAAAAGTACCTCGCCCCAGATTTTGGTAAGATTTTATTAATGTAAAAAAAAAAAAAAAAAAAAAAAAAAAAAAAAAAAAAAAAAAAGCATCAAACATGCCATCCCTGCAATCCTTGGCCCTCCACCATGTTTTGGTGAATCGGCACCACTGCAAAACCTAAAAGGTATGTTTGGCTAACAAACAGCAGAAAAAATAGCTTTGACAGTTTAAAACTGTGCCTGTAATAAGAGTAAAGTTTGTAGAAAATTTTTAAAAAGCAGAGAAAAACTAAGAGCTTTTACATTATTTTGAATTATAAATAATTTACCTGAGACTGAGCAGGGGGTAATAGCCGAGGAGACGCAGCTGGATTTCTATATGGCGAAGTTCCTGACCCTGGACTTGGTGGTGGTTGTACTGCACCATAGGGAGACGTTACAACAGACATCGAGGAATTAGATTGCTGCTCATCTGGTAGGGGTGATGGATAAGGACGTGGTGACTGTTGCTGAAGTACTTGCATAGGTGATTGCTGCATAGGCGACTGCTGCTGGTGAAAAGGCATTGGAGATTGACGCGGTTGCATAGAAGAATGATGAGGCATAGGGGATTGATGTGGCATGGGCGACTGATGAGGCATAGGAGATTGATGAGGCATTGGAGACTGATGAGGCATGGGTGATTGATGAGGCATTGGGGACACTTGTTGCATCGGAGATGCTTGGTTGTTGATAGGGCTACGTTGCATTAGCGGAGATCGTTGAATTGGTGAGTGTGGAGGATAGCTCTGACTTACAGGAGATTGCGCAGGTAACTGTTGTCCCACAAGATGGGGCATCTGAGGTTGGTTGGACCTTGGCGTAGGTGATGTCATTGCAGGATGCTGTGGAGACTGAGGTACTTGAAACCGAGATTGCACAGGAGTAGGACGTTTTTGAGGTTGATGCATATTAATCATTGGGACAGGTCTTGGCTGTTGTAACTGTGGTGCCGTGGATGGAAACGTTGTAGATTGGGCTAAGAATGAAGAGCCTGGTTGAGACTGCGATAACTGCTGCAGGTTTTGACTGAACTGAAACTCATTGGGCCCAGCCTTCTGCCGATTCTCCAATGCTAGACGCTTCTGCTGCTTTGCTTGATAATCCTGAAAAAATAAACAAATCGAAAATCAAGAAAAAACAAAACATAAGGCGAAAAAACGGCTGTTAACTTTGTTAAAAAAATTCATAGGAGACAAACGAATTTACTTTTTTTCTACAGGGGCTTAATACACCAAGTATGTTGCGATACAAACATACTATGATACAAACATATGTTACGATACAAACATACGATACAAGCGTTTGTATGACAAACGCTTTCTAGGCAAAGAGCCAACAAGCATGGGACAATTGTGCATGAATTAATTACGATTCAATTATGTCATTTACAACGTATGCAGCAGAATTGGCACAATTTCATCTCGGCAACGAGAACAAAACTCGTAAAATTTTTCTGCAAATATCCCTTCCCATCAAAAACTTAATTGTCAATTCAGTTTTCTTGACTTAAGCCTATTATTTCAGCTTTTTTATGCATTCATTTTCTACATTTTCCCTTCTGGATTCTTCCCGTTCTTATGGCCTAAAATTACACCTTTTTGTGAGTATGTCTTCTGGAGGTTGCGTTCCCCCTCCCCTCTTATTTACCAAAAGTCATCTTTTTTTGTGATGATTTGACTTGTCCTGTAACATATTCTCTTACTTTTATATTAATTAATACATTCTATTCTTACAATACCGCGCTTCAAAAAGAAAGAATGATACAAAGAGAATAAAAACAACAGCTGAAAATGACAAAATAAAATATCAGATAAACATTATTGGTTGAGTAAATTGTAGTGCATGTTTATGCGAGGGACAATCCTAACCTGAAGGAAGGACAACTGTTAATTAGCTTCTGAAGGAAGGAAAACTGTTATTTGTCAACATTAAAATCTTGCTAATAATCCATTCTGGCAAATCGGGCGTTTTGATAATATTGAACATAGAACATTCGACATTCTTTTTACTGGAGAACGAGAATATAAAACAGTACACTTAGTGATGCCAAAAATAGCCAAGATGGCAACCCTGACAAGAGCTGAAGATAACAGAATAACAAATTAGAGTACGGCAATTTTTACCTTAATTTGCATGCCGTGTTGATCAGCTTGTCGTCTAATAGATCCCAAATCTGTTTCTAAAGCCAAAAAATAGACAAGATGGCAACCCTGACAAGAGTTGAAGATAACAAAAAACAGACCACGAATTTTTTTTACCTTGATGCGCAAGTCATGTTGTTAAGCTTGTCGTCTAATAGGCTTCAAATCTATTTCCAAAGCCAAAAGTAGCCATAATGGCAACCCTGGCAAGTTTTGAAGATAACATAATATAAATAAGAGCATGAAAATTGTTACCTGAATTTGCATCCCATGTTGTTTTGCTTGTCTTCTAATAGATTCCAACTGTTTTTGTATTGCACTCTGTTCAATTGAAACCCGTTCCAGCTCAACCGCATCATTTGGATTTAATTCAGTACCATTTTTCCTACACTGACGCTGCTTAGAATTCAACGACTAAAAAAAAAAAAAAAAAAAAAACTTACAGAAGCATAAAAAAGTAGGGCGTGTGGCCCCCAAATCTGAATTTTTCGTTTACGTTAGGGTTAGCTTGGCTAAGATGATAAGAAAAATAAGTTTATTGGCCGTTTTAAGGTCATCAGCCAATATAATTCATCAATTTCTTTTCGTGAATTGGGTTCCCTTGACCCAAGAACTTCTAGAAACATGTTACAGGCTAATCAAGAAAAACATTTTCAAACCGCTGGAGAAACAGTTTTTTGACCTGTTTCCGTAACCCCTAGTACCCTCATCCGCTAAAAAAAAGGTCTTCTTAACCCAGACAAAGAATCTTAAGATTTTCTAAAAAATCGGGAAAACAACTTGGATCATTATTTTTGGGGGCCCGTGCCCCAACTAAAAATAATTTTCAATTTGGAGAACCAATTTTTTCTTCAATTTCTTCTTGTCCACCGGGGCCCAATGACCCAAGAACTTGAGGATCCAATTTACAAGCCGATCAGGTTGCAACTTTACCGGCCCTTTTTTGGGGCCCATTTATGAAGAAAGGGGCCGTGCTCATTAACACTTTTTCTGAACGTTAGGTTCCTCTTGGCTCAAGGACTTGTAGCTTCAAGTTTCAAGCTGATAAAGGACATAAAACTTTTCGTTGGGCCTATCTAAAATTACAAACCAAAAGGTCATATCCGAATTTTGATCTGATATCACGGGGGGTAAGGATGGCAACAAAAAATTCAGAAGGGGATTGGTTGCCCCAATCACTTTTAATCCACAAAAATGGCGTTATGAGCTTCAATTTCCAGTCAAATGAGCCCCCTTCATGGCTCTGATGTTCCGTGCAGATTGGCAAAAAAAAGAAAAAAAAAGGAAGCACACACCTCTGCAATAGGCAATGCCAGAGCATTTGTCTGTAATTCAAAATTGTTTTCTTTTACCTTTTTCTGTTTCCTAAATTGGTTTATCTCCGTCTCCAGCATAGTCTGATAAGATTTGATGATCTGCTGCTGCTTCTCAAGCCATTCTTCGTAATTCATTTGAACTTGTTTCTCTTCTTGAGTAGCAGGGTTGTCAACAGGAAGAGCAGGGACTGTGAGAAGATTGATCTGAATCGGCTGTCGACTAGGTTGAACTTGTGCTGCTGTAGGCTGCGAAACAGCATTGACATGTAAGCTTGGTAATTGCTGGCTCCCAGCATGCTGTTGTGGAGACTGTTGCCACAGAGCCTGTAAAACATATTCAAATATTACATATATATATATATATATATATATATATATATATATATATATATATATATATATATATATATATATATATATATATATATATATATATATATATATATATATATATATATATATATATATATATATATATATATATATATATATATATAATCTGACCCTTAGGGAACCGGGAGGCTGTATGAGCGCATTTTTCCTAGGGATGGGGTCAATAGACTTCAGGGGGCCAAAATCAATAATAAGACATTCAACGCCAATTTTTATGGCACATTTCGTCAAATAAAGGTATCCACCACTTTTTAGGAAAAAACTGTTTCATTGGATTTTTATCTGAGTTTAAACAGAAGTCAAGCCCTATTGAAATCTGTTTGGGTTTCAAAACTGAATAGTTGCGCAGATGCTCTTGTTTCCACAGTAAACACTTATCGGTGCAGATCAAACTGCACAGTGCACTCAAAAACTACCCTTCAGTTGCTAGGAAGTGACAGTTCCTAGTATAGGTCTTTTCATAACATTAATCAGACGATCACGTTGAGTTGGGAGAGAAACCTCAACAGAGTAAATTTTCAGGAGAACACTTAATCTGGAAATAGATACGTATCACGAAAAGTCGTGATAGCTGACTGATAGTTGACCGTTTTGCAGCTAAAAGAAGCATCATTGGATGCACTCCAAAATTAAATGCATGGTGGACATCGGTCCACCATATTCATTATGGTGGACGTCGGGAAAAAAAGGCCTTTTTATTTGCATCTGCATCCAAGATATGTACCCTTATCAATGCAGATAAATTTTGATATATTATTTTTAGCTTGGCCCAATGTCCACCATGCATTTGCCATAGCTCGGCCACCATGCATTTGCCATAGCTCGGCCACCATGCATTTGATTCCTGAGTGCATTCAACGATACTTCTTTTGGCTGCAACTGCAGCCACCATGACTCTTCATGATATGTATTCCGAATGATGGTTTTGCAGAAACTCAGTTTTCGTTTCTCTCCCAAGTCCAAGTGATCGTCTGATTAGTTTTAGGAAAAGGGCTAGACTGAGATGCTGCTCCTATAATTATATAATAATAAATATGATAATTATATATTCGATGCACAAACCCAATACCAGCCCTCCTGGGTTTTGCAAGGCATAGTTCTATCTTTAATTGGCTATGTAGATGCCATTTTGAATTTCAGTCACACATTATACAAAGTTTCAAAATATTTGATACATTAGCACAGGAGTGTAAAAAGATTAGACTTGAATTTAATAGCAAAAATAGAAAATTGTGTTGCTTAATTGGAAAAAGCCGATATAGCAGGCCTGCATATCCCTTGAAAATCCACTGTTTTTGTTTCTATGTCAAAAACAATAGTTATATTTACTCGACATATATTAATGATGTAGAAACGTGTTATTGTCGAGCAATTTTGATAGATGATGTAAAATTTGGGTTACATCGCCCCCGTGTGACCCTAGGTTAAACCCACTAAAATAATCGTCAGGTAAATGAGCCTAAGAAACGAAGGCGGTAAGGAACTGTTCTTTTTTTAATAAACCAATGCTAGAAGTATACGCACTAATGACTGAAAGTAGCATCACACAACCAGCAGAAACCAAACATGCAACTAAAGTAAAGAGTAGGTACATGGGGTAAAGTAAGTAAGTAATTAAGTGTAACGACACTAGACCCACAAGGGCCAAACTGGCGGTTCTGATCTCCATTTCGTGGCCCTTCAGCCAGGAAGTGCAATGGGGGCTGGGGTCCAGCCATCCTGTGTTTTCGCACACCCTTCCTGCTTACCTTCAACAGATTTCTCCAGGTACCCATTTAGAGCTGGGTCGACTATGGCTGAGCTTCAAGAGAAACGCCACTGACCCCTGTCCCAAACCATATAACCGGCCACGCCAAGAATCGAACCCGTGCCCCTCGGACAAAAAACTAGAAACACTGCGGGCCAACCACTCAGCAGGACAAGTACATGGGGAAGGAAGGAATAAACAAGGCCTAAATAGAATGAGAACAAGTTAATAGAAATGAAATGACACCAGAAAAGAAAAGTAACCATTTTATTTTTTTTATATTTTGCATTTTTTATAGTCATTATTATACTATATTTCTATTGTATTTATTATTTTACTTACATTTATTATAACTGTTTTCTACGTATTTTGATTTTGCTGCCAAAAGGGATCTGATATTGCGGTCAAAAAAGAGATAGGAACAGAGCCGCTCAATATCAAAGATAATTAACATCAATTCTTTGGGCTATAGTGTCAATTCTTACTATTTAGCTTGATATAGGTCAGCACAACGTTACATTTTACACAGTGCAAGATTCTATAAAATTCAAATTTCACAGCAATTAACAAACAAGTAAATTATCAACACAACTTTTAAAATATGAATATGCTGCCATTTAACTAAAAGTACAAATCTTTTCAACACAGCTTCTCACATTTTGCGAGGGGCTAGAGTACACTTTGGCATCGGATTTTGGAAACAGAGTCATGATACATTTCATAAGTTAGGGAAATGTTTGGATTAAGAAGATTAAGGAGAAGGAGGATTAAGGAGAGGAAGGATTAAGGAGATTGAGAAGAGGGATGATTAAGGAGATAAAGGAGAGGATTAAGGCGATTAAGGAGAGGAAGGATTAAGGAGATTAAGAAAAGGGGAGGTTAAGGAGATTAAAGAAAGAGAGGATTAAGGAGATAAAGGAGAGGAAGGATTAAGGAGATTAACTAGAGGGAGGATTAAGGAGAGGAAGGAGGATGTTGACAATGGATGATGTTCTACTCCATTTGTTAACTAAAAGTACAAATATTTTCAAAACAACTTCTCACATTTTGCGAGGGGCTAACTTGCCTGTTCTACTCCTCCCTAACTTGCAGGGTCAATGCCCATTACTTCAATGCTATTAATTTTTATAGTTATCATCATGCTTAAGGTATACATTCGGAAAGGGCAGAAGATAAAAAATTAAACATAGTAAAAACAACATGCCTGCGTAATTTGCTGAATCCTTAAGTTTGCTGCAGGTGTCGGATTGATCCTAGGTCCTTGCGGAGGAGAAAGCACTAGGTTACCACCTCCTAAGACATCTGCTTTCAACTTTTCAAAGTCAACGTCAGAAAAAAACGGCTTTGACTGACCAGACATTAAATGTTCTTGACTTGCATGCCGTTGAGATGTAGTAGGTCCTTGATCTAAGAGACTTTGAAGAACACTCGACTCCTCCTACAAATATATTGAAATTAAAATATACTGAAAATTTATTGAAAAATACACTGAAACTTGCTTCCAGTTCAGGCACTAAATCTTAAACTCTATATTAATTCCAAGGGATTTTTCCCCTAATATTTTAAGGGAATTGCACTAAGGGATAGTAACACATCTAAAGCTGTTTAATGATTCCGAGATATTACAACCAACAGTTTAAGCCAGTTTATGAGTTATGGATAGGAACATAAGTAGGACAGGATTACCCCCCCCCCCCTTATAGCCCTCTGATTTAAATGGAAATTTGAGTATTTTTCACATAGTTTGTCGATTTTTCGAACTTTTTACAATTTGCCCACTCTTGGAGCAAATTTGTATGCACGGGCCTGGACACGCCCGTTTTATTTTTGAAAAAAAAAAAAAAAATCATGGCAAAAGTTTGAGTTGATCACACATGAAGCTCACGGGGAAGGGGCTCAGGAATTGTGCACTGAAATTTTATAGATTCGTCCATATTTTCTGTACAATTTACCTATCTATTGTCATTTGCCACAAATTTGTGGCAAAAAAATTCAAAAATCAATTTCATGGCTAGAAAACAATTTTAAATCGATGAACCCCCCCCCATACAATTTGCAGCCCTTCAAATTCCTAATCAAAATTCTGGGGATGACCATATGTTATAAAGGAAACCTAACTGCTTATTATACACTTTATATATGCATACCCGAATAGAGAGTGCAAAATGTTCTAAGAAATTAGAAAATCAAATGTTCTAAGAAATTCCTAATCAAAATTCTGGGGATGACCATATGTTATAAAGGAAACCTAACTGCTTATTATACACTTTATATATGCATACCCGAATAGAGAGTGCAAAATGTTCTAAGAAATTAGAAGCCACCTAGCTAAATTTCTTATTTAAATTGATTGTAAAACCAATTTTGTGAAATAAATATATTATTTAGGATGGAGTAAAAAACGACATTCTGAGCAGAAAGAAGTAAAATCATAGCAAGTTGATGAGTCAAAGAACGGGGCTATTATCACAGAGGTCTCTCCCAATATCCGTATTCTGTATCTGATTAAAGGCTTGAGATGATGGAAGAATAGCAATAGCCTAGTAACTAATAGCTCTACCGACTAGGGATTATGTTTTGTTTAAGTTAGTAATTACTAGTAATTACTTCTTACTGAGTAAATAATTACTAAATAATTATTAGTAATTCGTTTAAGAGTAATTACTTTGCTATGTATTCTTTTGCATTTAATTTATTGATTCACATTCTATTAGTTTTAAGTTTGGTATATGACTATTTTTTAACTCGTTTTTGCTTTAACATGGCTCTTTAATTTTCTTAACAATATTTTCTCTTTGTACTTGTGTGATATAGCCCCAATCTAATATTCTTCATCTAAGTAGAACCTGTTTCTCTGACGCTCAATCCTAGTGAAATATACCTTTTCAACGAAACAGCCCTTTCGTATGGCTGACCGAATTCAAATAGCAAATATTTTGCAAGATAAAAGAATATAGTGTCTTTTGGTATCAATGCCTCTACTTTTGAGTATTTTCTTTAACCTGAATAGCCTATTTCAATACTCAGAAGCCTCCGGCATGCAGTTTTAGTTCTTAAAAGGCCTTTACAGGTTGCACGGCCACTTCAGTTTACATTCGATTTCAAGGTCTTTATGGATTGGGCCTCGACTCAGTCTTGTGACTACGCCCATAGTAACGATAATAATGACAAACAAAAGCTTATGTACAGAAATATTAGCAGTTAAAACAGGGACTCATTTTTGGTAACACAGGAAGTTCCAACTTTCACGGATACCTAAATTAAGACATGGGACGAACTCGAAAGCTTGGTCCGATCAAAAGACTTCAATGTGGCGAAATTCGTACACACACAAAAAAAAAAAAAAAAAAAAAAAAAAAAAAAAAAAAAAAAAAAAAGGATATTCTGATTTTTATAACCAAGTAAGAGTCCGATGCGGAGAAAAAAAAAGAAGAAAAACCAGAAAAAAAATAATGTGAAAGAATAAGAATTAAAGCCAAAACTAAAAACATTGAATAAAAATAAAAAAGAAAGACAGTGAATAACCAAAATATTTCTAAAATAACAGCAGAACTAAGACCAAATTCCAAATATATAAAATTGAATTACTTCCCTCCAAACCAGATCATATTAGTCAGATGCCTTATTGATTATAACGGAAAAATAGTCACTATGTATCTTTTTTTCTGTGAGTTTCCCTGACGTAAAGAACGTTTCTTAGTTCCTTCTTATTTTCTAAACTTTATAAGACATAAATTTTAATAGAAACTTAAACTTCCTTTGTTCCTACCTTCGTATACCATGTTACCATTAATAACCTTTCTTGTATAGATTACTGAGCTCATGATAAAATCTATTTTCATGTTTTTAAAGATTTATTACTACAGAGCGACTCGAACTTTAATTCTCATTTTCCTTTCAATCGTTGTTTCTTGGAAAAACTCCATGAGTGAAATTGTAAGCTATAATAGAATATACTACGGTTTATTTGCCAAAATAGCACAAATAATGTTAAGACTTTGCAGAAAAACTGCACCTAAAATAATTCTGAAAATATAAATCACATCAATATTCAGAATCCTTCTAGCGCACCTTGTCAAAATAAATTATAAAAAAGTTTTTAGATTTCGGAAGAAACTAAATTTCAGCTGGTTGGGGGCAAACTGAGGTCTAGGGGGGCGGGGCGAGGCCTGGGAGAAGCAGTTGCCTCCCTGCCCCATAGCAAGTTACGTCCCTGATTTGCTTATACTTACTGTCAACTGCCCCTTCTACTTTATTTTAATAAAAACAAAATTTAAAAATTACAAAATAATTATAAACGTTATATTATTTAAAGTTTGCACCCACAAAATCTCTGCGCCCGGGGAAAGTGCCCCCCCCCCAAGAAAAACACCTCTGGCACCAATCCACCTGAGGCCAATACAGCTGCGCGAGCTCCTTCCCAATGCTAATCTGTTAAAAGCTTCACTCTCTCCCATGAAGCCTAAAAAACCTTTAAACCCTTCCTTATAACATCTTCCCACCTCACTCGGGAACGACCTATTTTTCATTTGGCCCTAGTTGATTGGCCGGAAAGCATCAAAGCTTAGAGGTTAAATTAATAGATACCACAAGCAGATTTTCTAGATTTCTATTTTAGATGAAAAGGTTCTTGTGACAGAAGGAAAAAATTAGATGACAATAAAATCAATACCTTCGGCCTCGTTCCCGGATATGGAGGAGGAGGGCGGTAGGGAGGTGGGGGCTGTGAGTACACGACAACAGATGCTCCAGGTAGCTGGTTAACGTTAGACGTTTCTACTCCAGGCTCTAGCTTCAAATGATTATCTTCAACAGCATCATGTTCAACTGATGGCCTAAATAAACACAGACTTTTAATTAATAGTTACAGGAATCTAAAAAAAGATTAAAAAATAGGGCTTAAGTATTTTGACATAAATCTTCTTTTCCTTATAAGAAATTTGGCTACCCGCCAATAATATTAATAATACAGCATCCGAATTTACAGTCCCTACCGGCGGTGCGGATCTCAGCTTCATGGCCCTTCAGCCAGGAACTGCAATGGGTGATTGGGGGCCAGCCATCCTGTGCTTTTGCACACCCTTCCTGTTTACCTTCCCTGGATTTCTCCGGGTACCCATTTAGAGCTGGGTCAACCAATCAGTAGTGGTTGGCATAATTGAGTTATGCGTTAGCCTATATGCAATATCTTTTTTCAGTCGAAAGAACAACATAAAAAAATAAGAAAGAAATGCCATTAGTATGAATTCTTCCTTTTATTACTCCAAGACACTATGCACAGTCACTATGTCACTATCTGCACTAATCATTATTAGGATGATCAAACACGCGTTCTCTATCGTCTAGTGGTCCTAAGGAAAGTCCCTGAATCATTTACGATGTTACATTGACTTTCTCTTCTACAGTACACAGTCAACAACAGGATGAGAATTAAACTGATATAAGAAAATAAAAATCAAATTTAATTTAGGATATGGTATGAAAAGAAAAACAAGCAAAAACTTAATCAACGAGGTATAACTTAAAAAAAATCATTAATAATTTCAAAAATCAGCTCAAATATTAGCTACTGAAAATATTGGAAAATTCTGTTTACCTAGCTGAACTTCTTATCTTTAAAATATTACAGAAAGGTTGACCGTTTTTAACCACCATTTAATCACCAGTACCATTTTGGCTATTTTAATAGCAAAAATGTATATAGTAAAGTATATTAAAATATATTATATATTAAAATATACATATATTTTAAGTTAAATTTTAACATGAGTCAAATTTTTGGTAGCTAGATTTCACGTCACCCAATCAAAACCAAATGTCTTAACGCGGATGGATATTTGCTTCAATTCAATTTCTGATTACAGTTGACAAATTCGTATCTCCGGTTGGCAAAATTTCGTTTAAAATGAAGATAATACTTGGTTTGCTGCTATTTCCTGAGCTGACAAACTCATTTCACCGGTTGGCAAAATTACATTGAAACTAGATAAGATATCACTTTCAGTTCGCTTCTAGGCAGAAAAATTCGTTTTCATAGAAGGCAAACTTTAGTTTTAACAAATGAGAGATTTTTCTTTGTATACTGGTAAAATCTCCTATTTTTGTTCTTTTTTATATAAGCGTTCATAGAAGCCCCCTTTTTAGGATCAATTTTCCAGGAAGAGAAATTGCTTTCAATCAGGTATCCTCACTTGTAAAAACCTCACTTCTGTATCAACTATGAGATTTAGAAAGTTTCTGCTTTAGAAAGTTTCTCTATTCTTCTGAGAAAATTAGAGAAAAATATCTTATAAAAGTTTGCCCTTGTCCACCGACAGTATTAATGAATGCAACAACACTTATCTAAGCTGAAACACCCGTCAGTTGATAACTTAAAGCCCAGTCTTAATTTAGTTCACGAATAAAGGTACTTTTATGAAATTCTCTCCAAAGTGGCTAAACACATTTCCACCTTCTTTCAAATGGCGTCCCTGGACAATAACTTTCAATCATTTAGAGCGTTTTGTTTCAATGTTTTTATCAATAACAACAGCAATTTAATAATACTAAAAATTCGCTTAACCCTATGCTTTGCAGTATATTTGTGTTTGAATTTAGTACAGAAGATTTTATAATTGCTTTTTTGTATAATATCTATAATAATAATAATAATAATAATAAAAAAAAAAGTTCCTTAAAATCTCAGATTATTTTTTCAAGTCTAGCCTTTGATTCTATTTTTCTTAAGAGCTTTAGCGCACTCAAAAATACAAATAATCAAATCATCCACCAAATTTTATAATTGGATATCCAGTTTACTTCAAAATTCACAAAAACGCCAAAGCATTTTCGCTTAAATCGAATCTATCTGCAACCACAGGCTAAATCTAAAATAAAAGAAGAGCCAGAATGTAGCTTACGGAACAGACAATTCCTTCTTCACATCTGTGTCAACAGCTTCCGTTGTAGATGGTAAATGACTTTCAAGATCCGTGTCAGTATAGTCAAGTATATTGAAGTTGTCTGCACCAGCACCGTAATCAAATATATTAAAATCACTCCCTAAACCTGAAAAAAGTAAACTGTAAAAAAAAAAAAAAAAAAAAAACTGTTAAATACCGAGTCTTGCTGTAAGCCCAGACCAACCAAAGTTTTACAAACAAATTTTTAGTCCCTCTCAAAATGTCAAAAGTTTCCAGAAGGAGATTCACCTCGATCCGAAATTTTTGTCTGACCTGTAAAAACGTAACAAAATGCATATAAACCAATTTCTGATGCGTTTTTAAAAGTTTTTGCACCCCCCCCCCACCCCTACACACACAAACACGCACACAAAAAATCCTGGATACGCACTTGCCTGTATACCTATATCTGCCTGATGATATACAAGCAATAGCTAACGACGTTCTTGAAGCGATTAGCTCGTTTAGAATGGTCATAAATGCATCCCAAAAAGAATTCTGCCAAAATTGCCTAAGAAATCCACGCTTAGAAGTCAATAAACCCAATCATATCCCTCTTACAGGGTCGGAGGAGTTGATTAAGTGGGAGGATCTTTTCATAAAGGATGTTTCCTTGGGGGAAGGGATATTTCTATGAAGGGGACACCGGATTTCCCAGCATTATTTAAAAAAATAACAAGTTTTTTCAACTGAAAGTAAGCAGCAATATTAAAACTTAAAACGAACAGAAATTATTACGTATATGAGGGGGCTCGCCCCCTAGTCAATACCTCGCTCTTTACGCTTAAGTTTTTTTTTGTACTTTCAAAAGAGCTCTTTGGTGAGAGAGGGTAGAGCCTCTCCTAATATGGGGGGGCAGAGCCAGAAAAACAGGTTCACCCATCAGGATTGCTCACTCATCCACCCCTGTAACTAGTGGAACTATTGACTTCCTGGGAAGAGGTACATGGCCTTTTGATCCCCTTCCTCTGGACCAGCTTCTGTGAATAAGCAGACCGTATGACTGCTTAAAAAAGGGCATACATAGCTACCTATACACTCTTTTGGTAAAAATAGTATGATGGCATAAAAAGCAACCAAAGACCCATATTAAGGAAAAATTCAAAATTATGGTGAGCAATTCTCACATGCTAATACCTTTCTTTTGAAAGACTTACTAGTTTCATTTTCATTAATAGCCTGCAAAGAGGAACTTCTTCTTGGCAATATTTGGCACATAACTGTGGTGCTCATTTGCTCAGTGCTGATTCACAAAAAAAGTACATAGGGGTCACCATTTGCTTGCATATGAGCCCTTAGTCAGCTCTTTAAGACTTTGAGAGAATCGTAGTTTTATATAAAAGTATTTCATTTGACAATTTATCTATATACTTAATCAAGTTTACATTATTGATGCAATTTCCCTTACAAATCTGGAGAGGGTCTAGCCAGTGTCCTAACCTTTCCAAACACCTGAAATGGCCCAAAAGTAGTGTTTTTGCTGTCATATGACACTTTAAGCAGATGCTATTAGGACATGATAAAAAAAAAATTTAGATGCTTAACCATCACATTCATGAACAAAAAAGTTGGCAACCATGACTGAAAAAAGGATTATAAATCGATATTTTTTAACAGGAAAAGTCATGAAAAACTTCTGAATTTTTATGATCTATATTTTCAGTGTATAGAGAGAGAGAGAGAGAGAGAGAGAGAGAGAGAGACAGAGAGGGACAGAGAGAGAGACAGGGAGAGAGAGAGGGAGGGAGAGTGGGAGAGAGAGAGGGAGGGTGGGAGATGGAAGGAGAGGGAGGGAGAGTAGGAGGGAGTGAGACAGAGGGAGAAAGAGAGAGACAGGTATAGATAGAGAGAGAGGGAGAGAGTGCGAGAAAGAGAGAGAGAGAGAGAGAGAGAGAGAGAGAGAGAGAGAGAGAGAGAGAGAGAGAGAGAGAGAGAGAGAGAGAGAGAGAGAGAGAGAGAGAGAGAGAGAGAGAGAGAGAGAGAGAGAGAGAGAGAGAGAGAGAGAGAGAGAGAGAGAGAGAGAGAGAGAGAGAGAGAGAGAGAGAGAGAGAGAGAGAGAGAGAGAGAGAGAGAGAGAGAGAGAGAGAGAGAGAGAGAGAGAGAGAGAGAGAGAGAGAGAGAGAGAGAGAGAGAGAGAGAGAGAGAGAGAGAGAGAGAGAGAGAGAGAGAGAGAGAGAGAGAGAGAGAGAGAGAGAGAGAGAGAGAGAGAGAGAGAGAGAGAGAGAGAGAGAGAGAGAGAGAGAGAGAGAGAGAGAGAGAGAGAGAGAGAGAGAGAGAGAGAGAGAGAGAGAGAGAGAGAGAGAGAGAGAGAGAGAGAGAGAGTAAAGAGAGGAGAGAGAGTAAAGAGAGAGAGAGAGTAGAGAGAGACGGGAGGGGAGAGACAGAGGGGGAGAGAGAAAGAGAGAGACAGAGAGTAAGAGAGTAAGCGAGTGAGAACGGAGAGTAAGAGAGAGAGAGAAAGAAAGAGGGGAGAGAGAGAAAGAGAGGGGGGAGATAAGAGGGAAAGAGGGAGAAAAAGAGAGAGAGTAAAGAGAGAGAGAGAGTAAAAGAGAGAGAGAGAGAGAGAGAGAGAGAGAGAGAGAGAGAGAGAGAGAGAGAGAGAGAGAGAGAGAGAGAGAGAGAGAGAGAGAGAGAGAGAGAGAGAGAGAGAGAGAGAGAGAGAGAGAGAGAGAGAGAGAGAGAGAGAGAGAGAGAGAGAGAGAGAGAGAGAGAGAGAGAGAGAGAGAGAGAGAGAGAGAGAGAGAGAGAGAGAGAGAGAGAGAGAGAGAGAGAGAGAGAGAGAGAGAGAGAGAGAGAGAGAGGGAGGGAGAGAGAGGGAGAGAGAGGAGAGAGAGAGAGAGAGAGAGAGAGAGAGAGAGGGAGAGAGAGAGAGAGAGGGAGAGAGAGAGACAGACCCCCGTCACTTTTCTTCGATGGCCGTAGTTTCAATGATTTTGCATATATAAGAATATTACGTATTTTTTTTTTTATAGATGTGTGCATATAAGTGTGGTAATTGGATTATTTTTATGCACTCTCTGAATGATATTTTATTATTGCAATATTATGATAAATAGAAGTTCAAATAGGGATAAAATCCTTTTAATAGGCAGTGTTTCACAAACAGTGATAGAAATTTAAAAACAATACCCGAGATTTCAGTCACATATGGAGTAACCATTCTTAGTAATAAAATTGAACTGAAACAATTTAGAACAATATTTTATTTAAGGAGTAAAATGGGAGTATAAACTACTTATTCCTTGACTGCTTTTCAAAACAAAGGTGGGTGATACCCTTTTGATCTTCTTGGGTTCGGTTCGTTAGCATTCTAAGCTGTAGTTTTTACATAGAGCTCAACTAAGTAGGCAGATTAAACTTTACATTGAAATATTTTATTAAGCCGCGGCCCATAGAATCTCACCCAAGTTAATCTGTGTCACCATTAAAGGGAGCTTTCTGCAATTAGATTTTCTTTATTTCAAAAGTTTTACAAAAATTTTGCTTTAAACCCCGGTCTGTTGATTTTGAATTTGAAGTTATCATGTATTTTGCAGTAGGTTACATCAAGACATGGCTTATTGTAGAAAGAGAAAAGCCAAGACAAATAGTCCAAATAATTGTGGAGGCAAATGTCTTGAATAAAATTTTCTTTATTTCAAGAGTTTCACAAAAATTTTGCTTTAAACCCCGGTCCCTAGAAACCAAAGAGACATTATCGAACAAAATGAAATGGTCTGGAAAGCTGAAAACTTGTTTCGAAGATGCTAAAGCAATATTTTCTGGTTTCAAGTCTTTCTCTGATACGACTCAAACCTAGAGTTAGGGTCGCATCGGTCCCGTCCCTACGCTATTGCATGTTCTTCCCACATGTTACTTTGCCCTTATATACGGGATTTATTGGGGGTGTAAGTACGGGGGTCGCCACTTATTGATGCAAAAATGGCACAAAAAGGTTGCTATGCCACTTACACGAAGGGGAGAACCCCTTGTCGGCCCAAATGTTAGTGGGATTTTCGCGCTTACTCCAAAGGTTCTGCAAATATCGGGTTTGGTACTACCCGATTTACAGTATACCCTGTCCCAGGGTATGATAACGCGATCGAGTGGTCAAATGGCCACTTTCTAAAGCCAAGTGTACCCGCCTTGGGTTACGGCTAGAAAATCTCTAACTCTCTCTCCTTGGAGGTAACAAACCTCCCCGTCAATATAATAATGACGGTAGCTCTATTCCAACCCTGCCTGGGATACGGAAACTAGTACACAGTTTGTAGAAAATACCTTACTTGTATTCTTCCAAAAAGGTCACATATAACAACACAAATATCCTTCCCCAAACCACAATGTTGCCCCAATGAAGTTAGATCCTTCCCAGAATTAGAAAACTACCCAAAGCATTATTACTCTTTAAAGCTACCTTTAGACCATTACTCTGTAAAATTCTTTTATGTTTTTCACTTAGCCCGGGTACATATGGTAAGTAACAAAAAATTTGCTATATCTAGCCATGTAGGCTTAAAACAGCCAAATACTTATGTTTGAATTTTGATTGTTATCACGTTTGAAACAATTTTTATGTTATTGCTTAAAAAATAGAAGAAGAACCAGAAAAACACACCGAGTAAATCCTCATCATCCATATTAATGTCAGCAAAATCAGCATCATGATCAATATCAGGAGGCGGGGGTCTTTGTTCTTGCGTTTTAGGGACATCTGGAGTCGCAACTTCTTCAGTAGGTTGAGACTGCAACACATTTTGATTTGTTGAAGCTTGAACAATCAGCTGATGAATTTGGGCGTGGCTTAAGCCTCTTTGTTGCAACATTTGGCGAACTTTAGGATCTTGTAATGCCTGTGAGAAGGGATGATAATTAGTACGTAATAAAACTAATGATGAAATAAGATGAAATTTAATAGCGTAAAACTAACCATTGGAAATGCGAAGTTAAATAGCATTAAAACTTTGAAAATCTCCTTAAACTTAGTAACAAACATATGCACACAACCAATAAGAACAAATTTTTCCAGAATATGAACAGAGAAGGGGGAGGGGTGTCTTGAATGTCAAAAAGATAATTTATAACCAAATATTTCTAAGAATAACACAGTTTTCACAAACATTAAGGGGACCACTCCCCCTTCAAAGAAATATTTGATAACTTCTACATACTGAATAGCTGAAGGTCATGGACAAAAAATAATGACGAGATTTAAACAGATCCCAGTTTTGTAAGCAGTAGTTATTATTCTATCTTACTAAGCAAGCTAGGAATAAATTAAATAGCAATAAGAAAATTGAAACTGGTCTAGACAGTGAAAAAAGAAATAATACACCCTCCACCCCTCTAGTGACTCAAGACTTGCAAAACTAGACTTCTTGAAAAATTACAAAATATAAAATGGGCGGTGATGTGACCATTTTTGTAAACAATAAATGTATAAGACTATTTAATCAACAAAATTAGTATTAAATTGTTTTTAAAATTAAATATTAGTATATAAAATAAAATAAATTATGTTTTTGAACGCTTAAAAAAAAAACTTGGAATAAGTTGAACATTACTCTCCATTTCCTCAATAACACGAAAACCCCTGGAGGTTCTAAAAAATTGCAAAATACTAGAAAGGTAAACTATGTGACTAAAATTACAAATAAGACTATATATTAAGTTAAAATGGTTTCAAAAGCGTTAAACAGTGTTTGCAACAGGCTTAAAGTGCTAGTGAATCCCTCCCTAGAATAATTTTTAACCCTCCACCAATGAGAGAACGGATGCAAGGACGTTGCTACCTATGAGACAAACTTACAAGTTTTTAGCACTAATTTATAATTTTAATAATTAGCATTAGAAGTAGCAAAACGAAGTAGCGAAAAATTTCCAATGAGCAATATAATAAACTTGTCGAAAGCATTTATGAGACTCACGAAACGAATTAGCGATATACAACTTAGCCTACAAGTCTTCTAGACCACCCTTTGAACTGAAAATAATAACAGTCGAAACACGAGCAAAACTGAACGAAAAAATAACATTTTTGCCGATATTTCACAAAAGTGAGCAATGAGCCAAAAATCTAAGATACGCACATTTGTTTTTAATTCAAAACTCTTGCAACAAGTATAGGCACAAATTACTCTACTTTACAATTGTACAATCTTGCTGTACACGCTATGATGGAAACGACCTCACAAACCCTTTCATAGAATTTTGAAAAAAAAAAACAGATGATACAAAAAGTATCATTTTGATTCCCAAGATGATACTTCCTAAATGTGCTATTTACTACGAAAGATTAAATCTAAACCGAAATACTGGGCACACCCATGTACATACTAATAGTCCCAAGCTCTTTAGATCAAAAACGAAAAATGGCAAAGAAAAACAAAAATTTTCAAAAAGTTAAATTTTCCTTTTTACATAAAAAACGTACGTTTTTAAAGACATCTTTCAATTATTTTTTGTTAACAAAGGACAAAATATTCAAATATACATTTATTAAATATTTAAACTAATATAAACCCATAAATATTGAAACCGATCTACATATTCCCTCAAAGGTCTAGTTCAGGTAGAGACTTCAAGAATGGGAAGGCGTCATAACATCTAGGCGTCAGGACCACTAACGTCAGGACATCGCCAAAATCCGTCATAAAATCTACTACTACTACTAACAACTCACCACAGCACCAAGCCGCCTGAGGCCAACACAGCTACGCATGCTTTTCCTCCATCCCAGTCTATTCAAAGCCTCCCTTTTTACACCAGCCCACGAAGTTCCCATTTCCTTTAAATCTTTCTGTTTGACGTCCTCCCACCCCAGACGAGGACGACCTGCTTTCCGTTTAGCCCTAGACGGTTGGCCGAAAAGAACCATCTTCGGCGATCTATCATCCTTCATCCGCACAACGTGCCCAAGCCACATCAACCTTTCTTTCATTATAGCCCTAGAGAGCGGCATTGAACCCCATTTTTCGCATAGCCTATTATTTGATATACGGTCAGTCATCCGGGTACCCAGAACCATCCTTAAGCAATTTCTCTGGAAAACATCTAGCAAATCTTCATCCGCTTTTCGGAGCGTCCATGCTTCAGAGCCATATTTGACCACTGTCATCACTGTAGCTTCTAATATTTTAATCTTGATTTGGAGACTTATCTTCCTATTCTTCAAAATTTTTTTAAATGTGAAAAAACACCCTGAGCCTTGGCTATTCTACTTTAAACATCTTCACTGCTCCCACCATCATTACTAATAATACTACCAAGGTAAATGAAGCAGCCCACCTGTTCAATCTTTTCATTACCCAGCGTCACCTCTTCATCTTCACTTATTCCTAGCTTTAGTGACTTAGTTTTCTTAACATTAATTTTCTAACCTATTCTAGCCCCCTGTACTCGCAAAACCTCTAAGACGTCATTCATTTTCCTCACACTTTCATCTAGGATGCTTAAATCATCAGCATAATCTAAGTCCAGGAGACTTTTTCCTCCCCATTTGATTCCGTGGTCTCCCATTGACTTTCCTGTGCTCCTTAAGACAATGTCCATCAAAATAATCCATATATAGGGGGATAGAACCCAACCCTGCTTAACTCCTGATTTAATACAAAACCAGCTGCTAACCTCTTTTCCTACCTTAACCGCAGCAGTGTTATTCTCTTACATAGCACTAATCACTTTAATGTATTTGTCTGGTATACCATACAGGGATAAAACCTTTGCTAAAGCTCTTCTATCAACAGAATCGAACGCTTGCTCATAATCTATAAAACTGAGGACCAAAGGTGTTTGAAAACTCAGACACTACCCAATTATTAGCCTAAGAGTGAAAATTTGATCGACACATCCTCTACCTTTTCTAAAACCACACTGTTCTTCTCTTATAACTTTGTCTACGTCATCTCTCAGTCTAAAAAGTATCATATTACTAAGTAATTTACTACCTACAGAGACCAGACTAATGCCTCGATAATTACCACACTCACTTTTATCACCTTTCTTATAAAGTGGCTTAAGGCTTTCCTAAAATCGCTAGGTACTTCCCCTAAATCTAAAATCATCTTCATAATCTTCAGTAACTTATTTCTAACCTCAGAGCCACCACATTTAAGAAAATCATTTACCACCCTATCAGCACCTGGAGCCTTATTATTTTTTAATGATTTTAGTGCGGTCGCTAATTCCTCCTCACAAGACAAATCTTCTTTCACATCCAAGGTATCGTAAACTTTTTCATTTTCCTCTGTATCTTTTCCTGCAACTCTATCTTGGTTAAGCAAATTCTCAAAATTCCTAATTGCGGCCCCATTCCTATCTTTAACTGGGCCAAGTCCGAATTGACTACTACCTCTCAATTTGTTAACATGCCATTACAGTATTTTACTATTATGTCGTCTAGCTGCATCTTTAGATCCTCGGCAATTTTATCCATGGCCTCCACTTCAAACCTCCTTAGTTCATATTTTAATGCTTTATCCACTTTCTTTACATTCCTTTTGTTTTCATATGATCTATCACTCAGATAATTTTGTACAAGTCTTTTCTCCTTTCTATCAAACATAAAGCTTTTTCAATAATATTCTTAGCTGCAGTTCTAGCTTTCTTCCCTAAGACACCTTCAGCAACATCACAAATTATTTTTCTAAAATTATTCCAACCATCTTCCACATTATCATAACATCGACAAAAAAAAAAAAAAAAAAAAAAAAACGTCAGAACCACTAACCGTCATAACATCTAAAATTTTAAAATTTTAGTTTTTTGGGGTTTAAAGGGGAAAAGGTACCATGTTAGGTTACGTATTTAATATATGCTCTGCTTTAGCCCCACCCCCTGATGTGCAAATATATAGCCTAAATTTGTTTCTAAACTATTGTATACTTATTGCTATTATATAAACTTATTGCTATTATATAAACTTATAAATTTTTTGTCGATGTTATGACGTTTAGTGCTTGTGACGGCTAGTCGAAACGGTACCATCCCTCAAGAATTATTATCAAGGACACCGATTATTTAGCTTTAAAGAAGGGAGGGGTCAAACGAATATAAAAAGTAAGGCAATGCATTTCGACAATTCGATCATAACGGAGACCAGACAGAATATGTGCCCTTAATAAAAAACTTTGCCCTTTTTAACTAGATCCTACAAAGAAAAAGTCTGGTCAAACAAACCTTGGAAATTTAAAAGGTAAAAAAAGGGTAAAGAATACGGGACTGGACTTTACAGTCCCTACCCGCACTGCTGACTTCCGTTTCAGGGCCCTTCAGCCAGGAAATGCAATGAAAGGGGGTAAGCCATCGACTGTTCATGGCCCTTCATCCAGGAAGTGCAACTGGGCAGCCATCCTGCGCTATCGCGCACCCTTCCTGTTTACCTTCTCCAGATTTCTCCTGGTACTCACTTAGAGCTGGGTCGACTCTGACTCAGCTTCCAGATTCAGGCCACTGACCCCCCTTCCAAACAAAATACCCAGTGACGCTAGGACTTGAACTCCTTTCCTCGCAGACAAAGGCATTCAAGTGTAGCGTGCTAACCACTAGGCTAGAACGGCAGAGTGGCCGTTTTATAAGTCACCGAAAAAAGTTATTTTAAGCAATCTCCCATCTTCTATATATTTTTCTGTAGGCAGAACATTAGCTCCATTCAAACAAAATCTATACTTGAAACAAAAAGAAACAAAAAAATAAAACATTAAACTCACAAACCACAATTGGTAACAAGGATAATACTTAACTTTGTCGTACATATTCAGTCAAGGGAAAATAGAGGTGGTTGAGGGTTGTAAGGAATTGAGGTTGAGCGAATTGAGGATAATAGTGATTAAATTGGGAGAAAGGGAAAGGAAAACAGCGGGATTTTAGAGTGGAATAGAACTCTTTTCTTCGAATTTCTAGTAAGAGTAATTTCTATGTAAGGGTACTCCATGACGGAAGAAGGCTCTACAAAACGGCTAGACGATGCATTTAAAGATTGAATGTTTTTTAAATAAATATGTTTCTTAATTTTTTTTTGGTAAGTGTGGATGGTGGATAAATTTAGCTATAAGATTTGAAAAGTAAACAAGTTAATGTAATCGAGAGGAGAGGAGGAAAAATGATTCTAATAAAGATAAAAAGACTAATACTTGAAGACGAAGTTCCATCAACTGTTGTGGCTGAACATTTGGTCTAATAGCTTGTGGCTCCAGGGAGCCAAGTCCTTTAGCAGTAGCAAAATTTGGAATAGCGGATGGACTCTGTTGCATAGCCAATGCCGCAACCTGTTGCGACTGCAGTTGCCTTGCAGCTTGTAACTGCCGCCATTGCTGTTCCTGCTCCGATTCAATCCTTTTTTGTCGATTATCGAGTCCCTGATCCTGCAAACATTTTGCATATTACTCAAAATATCTAATATAATTATTCAGAAGCGTTCTTTATAATTAATTCTAAAAAAAGCATTGAGAAAAATAAAATACTTAATTTAAAAAGACTAAAACTCATTAACAGACTCGATTCCGAATAAATGAGGGCTTAAGTTCAGCTAATAAACTACAATAATTATTTATGCAATATTCTATAAGCTATCCATAGGTTTTGATGAGCAGTTCGACGCTAGTAGGCTATCAAGATTAATAGAACTAACAGAAAATATAATTTGCACAGTTTAGGCGATGGAAAGTTCATGTCAAAAATTGACAACACTGGCCTTCCTTATTGCAAGAGAAGGTCGAAAAACCTATTTGTTTAAATTATTTTAAATTAATATTGAAATTATTTTGAAATCACTGTGTTTGAAGAACAAATTTACCCTGCGCGAGCAAGTGCCAAACAAGCTACAGGTAGGTTAAAATGATAAGTCCACTTTAACGTTTGGAATGAAACTACCCTATTCTAACATTTTGGGAATATTCTAATAAACGTATCTTATTCTAAGGTTTTTAATGTTATACGTTAGAACTGACACATTTTAACATTATACAAACTACCATCTTCGTTCGGCTTTTATTTTAAATAAATTCATGTTTTTCGGTTTTAGAAGTTTACTGTAATAACAACACCAATGCAGCGTAGCTAGCACTTTGAATAAAAAACTGTACCAGTTCTCCGACTAAAACTGTACCACAAGAGATTAATTTGTACCCCATCTGAGCAGCAGGTTAAAAATTTGCCACAACAAGAGGAAAATTTTCGATAAAGTAGAACTTGAACAGATATCCGAGTCGGTAAGAAACAAGAAAAACTAATACGTACCGGAAAATTTGATTGGCAACGCTGTAACACTATTTCAAATTACTATTTCTGAACTATACGTCAAGAAGCTTAAGAAGTAAACCAGTTTATGGTTGGTAAAGTTAATTAATCTGGCCAATCATAGAACAGTTAAAAATGTAGACTTCGTATTGCAATCCTTGTGAAAAGCTGGTAAAACGTAGACAATTATTTACTGATAGCGCTTTATATGGTGAACCAGAGTCAATCTTGTTATTCGAAAAACATTATATTAGTAAAAATTACTAAACTGAGACACAAAAAGAACACAAACACAAGAGAGATAGCTTGGTACCCAATATGCAAGACAAAATAAACACAATTGAGAGTAAAAACAAAATAGAATCAAGCTTCGGCCACAACTTTTCAGTATCATCAAAAAAAGAGACAATAGTAACAAAAAGGCAACAGGGACGAAACACAAAGCAAACAACCTTACTGGGTTGCTAAAATAAACAACAAAAAAGTAGAGTTAAATAAAACGCAGTACTTCAAAATGCAGTGTGATATTTCTTTTGAGATTCGTAGCACATTTTCACCCCAACATACTTATCGAATTGGTTCAATCTGTTTACCTACACCTTATTTGGTTTTCAAGATATTTAGAAGCTCCTGTTAAACAAAAAGTTTTCTTTCATTGAAAGAGATGAACATTCTTTCACGTGTCTTCCGTTTTTCTTAAAATACATAGTGAAGTTCTGATCTGACGGGCTTGTGGGACGTCTGACGTTCCTGATATGAGGTTCCATAGTGACGTTCATGCAGCCCTCACAACTAGTCCATCTCATGTTTCTGTCCATTCTGCCTACCGTTTTCAAAATTCTGACAAGATTCGAATGCAGACAATGTGTGCTGACCACATACCTCTGGGTATGGGGTATCCCATAATTAAACGCTCCGATCAGGGTGGCCTCAACCTCATAGGGCGAGTGGAGCCCACCCGAGGATTCTCAGTATCCAGGTGCATCCTGGCTCTAGTCAGGATCCAGGACTAGGGTTGGTTGGGCTTGCAACCCTCCACCCGAGACCCATTGCAAAGGATAGCTCAGCAACTGCCTCGGATGACGAATCTTCCTTTATTCCATTCCGACCTTTGCTTGCCCCTGGACTGTGAAATGACCAGCGTTAGAATCTTTTTGACCAAAGTGGCCTCCGTATTGCCACCTGGAATGTATTGACACTGAATTTTCCCGGAGCTAAGACGCTTCTGGCGATGGAACTGAAGCGTTTCCGCATCTCTATTACTGGGGTAAAACAAACCCAACTAGTCGGGAATGGGAATGATTCCATAGGTGAGGGATACCACCTACTCTGGTCTGGCTAGACAACCACCAGAAGAAACGGTGTCGGACTAGTTCTTGATGACAAGTCCAAGAACTGTCTGTCATTCACTCCCGTCTAGGATAGAATCGCCAATGTGTGACTCAGTCACAAGCAAGGAAAAATGACGGTCCTTGTTTGTTACCCCCCCCCCCACAAACGAAGCCGACGCCGAAACAAAAGACGATTGCGGATGCTGATTTCGCAGATGATCCTGCTCTCGTTGCCGACTCAATTGTCCAATTGACTGACGCGCTGGATGTCCTACAGGAAGAGGCAGCAAAAGCGGGGCTGAAAATCAACTGGCTCAAAACTAAGATAATGGCAATTGAGCCCCCAAGCCTTATCCTGCCCCCCGAAAACATAATTGTCTGCGGAGCTCCTTTTGAAGTTGTAAGAAACTTCACTTATCGTGGATCTGTACTGTCCAGTGATAGCTCCGTAGCTGATGAGGTACGCAGTCGAATGTCAAAAGCCTCGTCTATCGTCGGAAGGCTCAACGCTCTCTGGAGAATGCCACATGTATCTAGGCACACGAAGATACGAATTTATAACGCATCCGTAAGGTTGGTCCTGCTGTATGCAGCAGAAACATCGACAACCCTCAATATCATAGACGTCTGCCAGACGAAACAGCTCCGTCGGATTGAAGGACTTCGGTGGGATGATTTTGTCAGCAACGCAAGGTTATTTTCGCTCCCCTCCCAAGTGCCGTTCTCCATGCAGATAGATCAGCGCACTCTCAAGTGGTTTGGACACCTCCGACGTCTGTCAACGACATCCCCAGCCCGAATAATCTATGATTTTAATCCAAAAGCTCATGGCTGGTCCCGCCCGAGGGGCAGACCCCGGGCCAAGTGGAAGGATAGTCTCAATATATTCCTGGAGATGGCCAATATTGCTGTCGACGAGGCCCCAATCTTAACACAAAACCGGTCAGCGTGGAGGAGCAGAGTTGTGACGATCTCTACGCCGCCCCCAACGCGGTAGGAGCCCTAAGTCAAAAAGTCGTCACTCAGATCAGGCTTCCACCCCTTAACAACTATTCATGGTGCCTGGAATAATCTTCCTGATTCATCTAAAAAAAGGCACTCGTTTAGTGCCTTCAGGATAAGAACAGAATCCTCCAGATTCATTGCTGCCACATAGGGCGTCGAGTCAACGTTTCAATTGCTGGGTATTCTTCACAGGGACCGTAGCAAGACTAATCACCCAACCTTGCCACAGAGGGCATCAATCCCTGCGCCCAGTGCCTTCAGAATAACTGTATAAACATTTTGATTTCTGAATGAGGTTTTTTTTATTATTAATTTATTTATTTTAGTTTTATTACCCCCCCCCCCCTGAGGTTAATGTCTCTTGGTTAAGTTGGATTTGTATTTTTGCATTGTTAATTGGACATGGTACTTAGCTTCGGATGTGTTTTCGGCGGGTAGTCAGTGGACGGCTGTTTGTCGTTTCCTTTTTTAGTGTGTGTGTATTTTTTCCCTTTTGTTATTTTTCTAAAAAAAAGAAAAAGTGAAGTATGTGCTTTTATTGTTTATTATTGCTCCTTTATCCTGTATGAATAAATATACAATCTAAATCCAAGATTCGAGACTCGTATTGTTCGCTTCAGCATACTCTTTCAATTGGTTCAGTCTATAAACTTGTTTCAGTTTATCCTATTTGGTAATAAGGATGGTTAGAAGTTCGTTTTTCTGGAAAAACAAAACAAAAATAAGTGGGTATTCTTATCTGAAAGACAAGATTTAAAGTGCGATACAGGGCCACCGAGGAACTAAAATTACTAAAAAGCTCTTTTTTCTCCTTTTTAAACTAATTTAAAACTAAAAATTACTAAAAAAAAGGGACAACCTCAAAATGCGAGAATTCAGAATTGCTTGATAAATTCCGCAATATATTCATCTTTAATTCCTATTAAGTGCCCAACATAAATCCAGATTGGGGCGTTTATTTTTCATAAAAGAAATCTTTACGAAATTTTTGGGTGACAGCAAAATAATTTTTAATGATGGTCGATTACACGACAAAAACCTGAGAAAAGGAGAAAGGAATCACATAGCCAGTTTTACTGTCCGATCAACAGATTAATGATTTAATTAATAAGAAAAACCACACCCGCCACCGAAAAAATAGCGACATAGAAATCAATTTTTTCATATTTTGACTCCCCCACTCCAAAAAATCTTGTAGATTCCTTCTAGAACTGCCAGAGGAGCTTTAATACATTTAAAAAAATAAAATACACAGACAAATGCAGAGTTCCATATACTTGTCTTTAAACAGCTGACAGAGGAAAACACCCAGTGCTGATTTTGGCTATCCATGGAACAGATTAACGATTTATTTAATCCGAATAACATTTCTCGACGGAAATGGTGGCGTAAAACTTCACTGTTTGAACCACCCTCCCCCCTGCCTACTTTATAAAAACTCCGGTAAAGCTTTTGGGACCATAGTAAAATATTAAACTACATTACCTGTCCATTTAAAATAAAAATATGAAAATAAACAAAACTCTAGATGATTGTTTTCAGAAAACTGACAAAGGGAGACACAAATGCAGGTTTGAATGTAATGTAAGGATTAAGTAATCCGGTTGTTCCAATTTCCCAGGTCTGAACATAGAATGAATTTATGGATAGAATTCTAGATTAAACATATTGAAAATAGAATGGTTAAATACAGGTTAATTTAAAATTTGTTGTATTGCTACGAATACAAATCCTTTAATTTTCAAAGGTCAAAATATCTGTCATTTTGGGGTCGTTTGGGTGATCATAAAATAGTTAAGTGGTACTGAGATAAGACCTCTTTTGGTGTAAGTAGGGTCATTAGGATAAGCCTAAAATGGTTAAGTGGTATTAAAACATAAATGGTTAAGTATATTTTGAATGAACTTTCTTATTACAAACCTACATCCTTTAGTACTCAATGGGCAAAATTGTTAGGGATCGATTTTAGGTCAATTTTTAGTCAACATTTTGTCATTTTTAGTGTCATTTCGTAATCCCTAATTTTGAGGGCTCTACTGGTGAACTTAAAAAGCTTAAAATCAACTAATTATCTGGATGGCAAAAAAAGAAGGGTTTATCGAGTTCGAGCTTCCAGATTCATCTAGTTTCCAAACGGCTTATCCAAGACAAATTTCACAAAGATTTTTCCTTTTGTTATTATTTACTTTTAACGAAAAACGAAATTCCTCAAAATTTATGAAAGGAAACTATGAAAAAACAAGTCATATAGAAAATTAGCTCTTAATAGTATAGATAAAACTAATAACTTAAAAAACTAATAAATTACGGACATACTCTTCGGGACATTGAATGTGGCATGCTTCATGCATATATCTAATCAAAAAGTTACTAATTACCGAATCTTTGCTATCATATCTTGTATGTTCCAGAGACGGTAAAGTTCTCATAATCTCAGAGGGGGTAAGAACTCTTATATGTGAATCCACCTCAACTACTTTCTGGATATCTTTAACTGGCACTTTTTCAACACGTTTTACAGACGTGTGATGTGGCGGAGGAGGTATGGGGATCGTTACATTTTTGGCGCTAAATTCCTTAGTTATTGTCACGTTTGGAGCTGGGATACGGTCTAAAGAGCGCAGTTTAATCTGTGGCTCTGAGTGGATTTTCTTTTGTTCACCATCTTTGGATTTGTTTTCGTTTGATGAGATTGCACCTTTCTTTTCTCTTGATTCCTTTAACTAATGTAAGCGTGCGGGGAAGAGATATGAGTGTTAATAAATCAAACAAACCAAAAAAATCTGTGCATAATCAAGTCTGTCTCCATCTACAAGCAAAAAGGGGGCTTATCCAGGGAAATATTAGGTAATATTAGATGAGGGTAGACAATAGAGTGTCAGTATTAGCAAATTCCATGCCCTTTTACTTCTGCGTAATGACAGGAGCACCAATTGATAAAAATGGAGGGGGGGGGCACGGATTTTTGTCCAACTTTAAAAATGAAGTTGTGAAAGAAATACATTTTTTTTTTAATTCTAGGAGGGAGGGTTAAGTATGTTATTTTTTTCAACCGTAGCTGTGACTCGAGAAGATTCTATCTGAAAATTGACAGGTCTTCCATATACCATTCATAACAGTGCCTGTTTGATCTGTCAGGATACTAAGAGAAAGACAGAACGGCTTATGCACCTACTACACCATTTTTTTTGGGGGGTGGGGGTGGGGGTATGGAAAAATATTAAATCGAAAGGATAGGGCGAATGCGTAGAGGAAGAAAAAATCAATTGCAAAGTATTGTTGCTATGAAACGCAGAAGTAATGTATTTGATAGCGGTAGGAAACTTTTTTTTTTTAAATTGAGATCTTATACGAGTACTTTAAAGTTAGAAAAGATAGAGTAGTGAATGGAAATGTAGGAAAACTATGTGAGAAATATATGAAGGTAACGAATTTATTTTCTAGAAAATGACAAGGAGGAGAAAACAAGGAAAGGAGTTACATCTAGGATATCTCAGTATGGACCAAATATCACAGGATAAAAGAAAGAAAAGAAGAAAATTTAAAAATATGTATTAGAAAAGGATTTTGTATATTCCCTTATATTATAGAGCCTATTTTGAAAGAAATAAATATAAAATAAAAAATAAAAACAAGACAAAGTTATGGTTAGGATCAAGAAGTTCACTCAACTGTTTTTGTTTTGTATTTCTAACATACGCACATTCAGTAACGTGGCGGTAATTCTTTGTAAATACAGTTATAAATCATGAACGAAATAAATATTTACTAGTTTTTTTTTTAAATCTGTGCTAATTTCAATCCAGTCCTTCAATCTCTACTGATTTTATATATCATCCCTAAATTCCAAATTTGTATCCAAAACTTGGATTAATTTATTTAGTCTTTTAATTAATTTGGAGTGATTAGCGAAGGCTCTCTGAAAAACCATAAAAAAATCCTTTTCTACGCTATTTAGATGAAGCTAACTCGGTTTTGTGCCAACTTTCAAGCTTTCAGTGGAAAGGGGGTGCTACCAACGGGAGCACTCCCCTTGGCACAACTCTGTCCTGACCCTTTCAAATCATAATATGGCTTAATGCGAAGTCTGACTTTCTTAAACGCGAGAAAAGTTGGGATCTTTGTTTGGAATTAACTAGAATTTATATAAATTAAATTTAAATAAAATTAGATTAATAAAATTAATCCAATTTATAATTCAATAAAATTAGATTTTTTAAAATTAAAATTAAAAAAATTAGAATTTAAATAAAAATTAAATGGAGCGAACAAAATCATTAGTGGTAGTCTCTTCTTATTGGCAATTCAGTCATTGTAATCAATGCAGCCCACGGTACAACAATCAACTCTGACACGCCACAGATTCTACGAATTCTGCCCTTGTTGATCCGTGCTGTGGGCTTCTTTTCTTCTTCTAACAACTCATTACAGCATCAGGCTACCTGATTCCAACACAGCTACGCACGCTCCTCCCCCCTCCAAATCCATTTAGAACCCTCCCCTTTACACCCTCTTACGGAGTTCCCGGTTCCTTTAAATCTTTCTTTTTGACATCCTCCCACCCTAGACGAGGACGACCTGATTTCCGTTTAGCCACAGCTATGACCAGTGTAGGTACGACAAGTGTACTACATGTGGGGGCGTAACTGCCACACTATTTGACCCACAATGCCAAGGTCTGGGCCACCAACAATCTATACATAAATATATCTTTGGAGGGGGACGAACCTTCTAATGGATACTACAATGACAATAAACTGAAAAGTACTCTCTTCTTAACCCTACCATGGTTCGGGGAAAATAACTAATACAACCGCAGAAACTCCCTATTATTGATCCCTATTATTGCAACTCCCTATTATAGAAACTCCCTATTATTGCACATATGTAAAATTCAACACTATCTCGATGGATTCTAAATAGGACTAACTAAGCAAAGTGTATACAGAAAAAAGGTAAGTTTACCTCTTTCACCATCACGTGACGACATGGACCAATAAAGCGATTGGAGCACAAAAATTGAAGTCTTTATCCATAAATTATAAATTATTGGCAAGATTTAGCTAACCCGTGAAAGGACTAAAATAGAACTTCTACACAAACCAATTTATTCCCTATTGCGAAATTACAGCTATTGAAAACAGGCTAACTTCCACGAGAGGCAGTGGCGGATCTAGGGGAGGGGCGAGGGGGGGGGCGACCCCCTAAAATAGTCTAAACTAGTGTAATTTACTTAATTAACGCAAGTTTGCGTTAATTAAACTTGCTCCTATCGCAAGTTTGTCGGATCAATTTATTTTGCGCCCCCCTCCCTAAAAAACCTGGATCCGCCACTGACGAGAGATTAACATGCAAATAAACATTATATTATAGGTGTTAATCTATGCGTAAGAGAAAATGGACATTTATCTGATAATAAGCCAACAGTGGTGTATTGCATTAATTCTAACGGGTGAGAAATTGTAAGCTTTAAAATAGAAAGTATCGTTCAATTATACAATTTTAACAATTTTCTATAAAATTTTCTATACAATTTTCTATACAATTATACAATTTTCTATAAAATTATAACAATTTTCTATACAATTATACAATTTTCTATAAAAATAGAAAATATTTATACAATTTTTTAGAGAGCAGTAAATTAAATAAAAAACAAGAAATTAATCCTCGACTTTCGAGATATTATCCGTTTTACAAATCTGACAACTCTGTCGATCTTGTAGCCTTCCAAATTATAGACCCACCAAATATGATCTGCCTGGACCCCTACACAAGACCTTGTAATTTACCTGTTATTTATACTATATCATATTATTATATATAATATATAATAATAATATATTATTATACTATATTGTTTACATATAGACCTTGTAAATTTATCAACCCATTCCTCGATATTTATGAGCAAAGACTAGAACAGAGGTTCCCAAACCCTTTTTTTCATAGACCACTTTCAAAACTTTGCTGGTTCCGGTAAATTCCCTGTAGCTAAATTTCTACATTGTTCCCAAAACTCGACAAAGACTGTGAAGATTAGATCTAACTAAGGCAATTGTTTTTCGGCTGAGTTCCAACAGCGAATTAACAATTTTTGAAAAAAGAAACTGACAATTGATTGGGTAATTAATTAATTAATTGTGCTGTGAGCTGATGTCAAAACAGTAAGGTTGGCCAATCAAAAATGGATTCCATCTAACTTTATCCATTACCCTTTACGCAGCAGTTACCTATTAAATTTAGACCCACCAAATATTATCTGCCAGGACCCCCTACATAAGACTTTTTAGACCCCTACAAACAATTGTGTCAAATTGGTCACTACTTTCTTAGTCCAGCTACTCTAAGAATAAAATTATATTTGTGCTCTTAGTACTCAAAACTTAAAACGATACCCATTCACGAAACCCATACCCATTCCTCTAACATTATCACAAATACAAATCAAAGCAAAATCTTAAACCGATACGTTTAATTGAACTGCCTAATTAAATGGATATTCACCAATCCGTTTAGCCTAAAAGTCACAGACAATTGAAACCACTCACTGACTGACATAAAAAACAAAAAAGGTCTTGAATAATGCTAATTAAAAACCATATTTTAAACCAAAAAAGAAAAAGATCTAAAAACACCACCATATCTGGGCTCATTGAGAAAAATGGTGGTTCTTGTTTTCTAATCAAATTTTCTATCAGGAAAATGAGAAGAAAAAAGAATTTGAGATCATGAAAAAAAGAGGGATAACGTATTTTCGAAGACGACGTATAACGTCGTCGTTGACGACGTTATTAATGACCTTTCGATGACGTACAATAACAGTTCAGAAGGGAAAATTCTTTTATTGGGCGGTGAAACACAAAACAAGCTAGGCCCGGAAAATTGGAAGTCAAAGAGATTTGCATCTATAACTGCTTTGAAGAAAATAAGAGCGTTAAACAGCATCTAACTAAATTTTTTGTTTTAAATAAATGTCGATATTCTATTGGTGTCATTTTAGTTTATTTGCTGAAGACCACTGTATATGTGATCGAAATATCCAGAGATTTTTCTGTGTTTCACTGTCAAGTAAAAGTATTTTCCCTGTTGAGCTGTTATTTATAGTCATGAGAAGGCAGTGCGGTCTCAAAAAAATACTCAAAGTTTCAAATTAACACTCGTAGCTGTGATTGACTCAATTCAAAAGAAACCAGATCTTGGGCGGAAAGGCACCCAGGAAATAGATAGAAGCGCTTTCTTAAAAACCAGGTTCAGGAAAACAGACTTTCGGAGTGATGTAGCCTTTTCAAACAGTTCGTGGTAACAAACTGTAAGTAACAAGAAAATCGGCTCAATAGTAATTGAAACCCCAAAACACAGAATTTTGGTATCAGTATATACATGAAAAGAGTTGGTTTGTTATGCTGATTCCCAATTTATAAAATTCATTGAATTTCTAATGATTCCTAATATATAAAATTAATCAAATATATAAAATTATACGTAAAGAGGGGTAGAGTCAATAAAAAAGTACATAGCTTAAACCAAAAACAACACTACCATATTCGGGTTCCTAGAGAAGGAAGCAGCCCTTCATTGGCATTATAAAATTTGAGTCAGAAAAAAAATAATAAAAATGAAAAAGATCTGGAGACATCAGCATATTTGGGTTCTATGAAAATGACGTGGACTCGTATTTGCCATTAAATTTTACACCAGAGAAATTAGCGTTCACCTAAACGTCTATAACCTAAAACGAAAAAGTAGAAGATCTGAAAAACTTATTCATACCTGGGTGACTTGAGAGGGACGAGGACCCTTGTTTGCTGATCTGTTCTCCTTTGCTTTGTGGAGGAATGGCGTCTTCTGATCGGACGGGAGGGCTCTCCAGAGTTTTGCTATTTGCTTCACTCGTTCCTTCCATACTACATAAAATGATGATCAGTATGAGTATTAAAAACCATCCCAATTCTTATGACAAGTTGTTTAGTGCAAATAATATCAGCGCCTCTTTTGTTTTTTGAAGTGTTTTGTGGTACGGAGGAATACCTTACCTTAGATCCTCCTATGCCTCCAGAGGCACCTAGAGCATTAAAAGGAGCTTCCAGACTTCGCGATATCCTGCTGCCACCAGCATATCTTCCCACTCGGGTGGCAGTAACGTGTTAAGAGAGCGAATATCTAACTGGTAAGTGTGACGTAGGGCGCTCTTGTAGTATGGAACCTTACCTTAAATCATCCTGTGCCTCCAGAGGTGCCTAGGACATCGACAAGGGCGTTACAGACTTCAAGACATCCTGCTGCCACCAGCACATCTTCCCACTCGGGTGGCGGGAACGTGTTAAGAGAGCGAATATCTAACTGGTAAGTATGGCGTAGGGCGCTCTTGTAGTATGGAACCATACCTTAAATCCTCCTGTGCCTCCAGAGGTGCCTCGGACATCGACAAGGGGGTTCCAGTCTTCGAGATATCCTGCTGCCACCAGTGAATCTTCCCACTAGGGTTACTGAAACGTGTTAACAGAGCGAAAAGGTGACTGACATGTGTGGCGTAGGAATGCTCTTGGAACGACCTCTCCTTCTTAATTCTGCTTTGGGAGTTCTAAGGTCCCCCATTCTCTAGATATGACCTAGATATTGCCATTAACGTTGGCGGATAATATGAGGCTGGTTGGTCATTCTTCGGATCTCAACGATTGAGACTCTATTTTTCCAGTGTATTCAGGATTATTTCGAGATATGCATTTAGTATGGAGGAATAATGCGGTTGAAATTATTTCAGCCAATGGTTTTCAGAAGTTAAATGTAAGCAACATTTTAACAGCGTGATTTTGAATGATAAATTTAAAATATGAAGAAAAGAAGCAGCGCTGAGTAGATGGGAGGTAGCGTTGAATAAAACATCTATATAGAATATCTATTTATTAAATGTGGAAACAAGAATAAAAGAACATTTTTTGGGATCAAATAATTGTTTTAACTTTATTTTATTCTAATGCAAAAAAAAAAAAAATTAAATTATTTGCCAGTATTGCCGGGACTGTCAGAAAAAAGCACGTGACTCAGGCTTAGAATAGAAGACTCATTTCATCACAACCTCCAAAAAGAGGATATTATCTATTTATTTAAAATACTTTTTATTAATTATATGATGTAACAAAATATTTATTTTGTCTTTTGTTTTTAGTTTTTAGGATGGCCAATAGCTTTCATCTTGGCTTTAATGTAATTTAATTAAAGTTATTTCCTTTTCAACCCTTCTGCGGATCAAATACAAAATCTGTTCGCGAAAACAAATTCCGTCCATCAACAACCAAAGCATTTCAAATTTATCAGCTGTCACATCAATTAACAAAATTGATTAAGTATATTAATATAATCACATCATAATTATAATACAGCTGTTATAAAATAATTATGATAATATAAATTTATATACATTATATTAGTAATATCACAAATCACAATCACAAAACACAAATCATGAACCCAGGGGTATAAAAATCGTTAGAGCCACCAATACGCAGGGAATGGAGGGGGAGGGAGATCTTCGCACACTGAATGACATAAAGATTAGTCAAATGAACCCCCAGAGCAATTTCAAAATTTTAGGTAACAGGTAGTGATATACAAGTTAGTAGATGGCTCTCATACAATTTAGTAGATGGCTCTCAGTTTTCGCAAATTACTCAAATACAATTTAATCACATTTTGTTAAAAATTTGTTGAGGGCAATTTTTAGATATCTGTATGTGTGATTCCGAACGTACAATAAACGTAGAAGACCTGAACGTTTAGTTAGTAACAATTTGCTACAAATGGACCATTTTAATTCAAAATGGAACCTAAACTTAGTTCAATTTAATATACAAACCGAAATTTAATGTATTCTGTATAATGTATTAATGTATAAAATGAAATTTAACAGCCTGATGTTAACTTCAGACGCACTGGAAAATAGCTCGTCGTTTTTCAGTCTAATTATACGTTCATCAAACTATTTCTTTTCTTACAGTAGAATTAAAAAAAAAAAAAAAATCATATGAATCAAACAATAGTATGTCTACATTGCCGCTAATCCGCTAGAAAAATAAATTGTAAACCATCAAAGGGTATCAGAACTTATTTCTAAAACTCAAATACACCTGTCTCTATAACATGTGTCTGTCTTATCTCAGGATGATTTTTTTTTTGTCTTATTACCCCCTTGCAGTTGATTTCCCCGGGCCAGGTTAGAATTGTGGGTTTTCTTGTTTATGGCAAATAGAACTATCCCTCGGCTTGGTTTTCGACGGGTATGATGTTATTTGTGCTCTGATTGTATATGGGTAAATCTCAATCTCTCTATTTATCTCATTTCACATATCCCTTCATAATAGTCTGAATGCATTATTGTCGTTTTTGTATGACCGTTACACGGTTGAAGACTTAAAAAACAGTCTCCCAGTCTATTAAAACAGCCACTTAGACTGAAAAATACTTTGGTATACCTGGTTTTGTTTTCTTAAAAATAAATAAATAAAAAACAATAAAAAAAATAAAAAAATTAAACACTAGCTGAAGATTTTTTTCATCGTGTTTCCGAAATCACGAGACTCTCCTCTATTTTCAGAGAACAATTCAAATTGACAAAATAATTGATATAGTTGGGTTGCTGTTAAAGAATCTAAGAGTATGATAAATGATTTTAAAGCACAGTGCTATCCCTATTACAGATGTCATTGCATCTACATATGCCGATCTTAAAGTAGCTTTTCGAGACCTGGGAGCAAAATTACCCTATTCCTTTAAAACAATAACTAAACAGATAATACCCGAAAATTCTTTGTTCTTTCCTATGGCCTATATGGGGACTCGGTACGAAACTATGTTGCTCAGCAACAAATAATTCAAGAAACAAGGAAAACAATTAACGACAAACTTGATGTTTTAACCTGTAGTTAACTGTAATTGAAGTTACAAAAGACAGAAAAAATGAGCTTTTTGTTCAGCAAACTCATCATATTTCGTTATTGCCACGAGACGAACAAGAGGTATAGGTTTTGTTTTATTTTTCAACATTCTTTATAATGTCGAAAATAGAAAGTCAAAATCTTTAATCACGTTTTTCTCGGAATGAGTATGTCAGAATAAATGAAAATTTTGCTCTCAGGTTGGGATTTGTTAATTTAGTCTTTGTTGCTGTTGTCTTTTGTAGCGTTTATTTATTTATCTAAATTCTTCTTTTTTTTTGTAGTGAAATATTCGTGTTAGCTTAAAGCTATCTAATGAGCGAACATATCCTATTCTATTCTGACTTCAAAAACTTCATCATTATAATTATAACATATTACATATTACATAACATATTACATAACATAATAACATATAACATATTATGAAATTATAATATACAATTATAAATTATAAAATTTCATATTATAATGTGACGACTAAACTGTTTTTGGATTCCTGTTTTTACAAGTTGAGAAACAGATTTAGTGTCATTATTACCTTTATTAAGTAATTCAATTTATTTATTGTTTAATTAACAACTTAAATTATTAGAATTCGTTCAAACTAGTTTAAATCATCAGTTTTACATTGTCATTAATAATGGTTGATAACCGTTTCAATAACGATATAATCCTAAATCATCACAAAATAGTGTCTGGTCTGACTTGCAACGCTGGACAAAATTCCACATTTGGGCCATTCAACCTAGCCAGAATTTGAAACAAAATTATTACCTGGAAATTTCACTTTCAAATCAGGCTGACAAATATTAGCATATAGAACGGCCGACACTGTTGCATTTTCCCCAAGAGCTTCGTCTGCCTCCCATTTTTGGGTGTTGTTGCGAGGAGTTCCACTCCCAGACGAATGATCAGAATCAATCATGGAAGTTAAACCCTGGGGGTCTCCTTGAGATATTTGATGAAGTATCTGTTGGGAGTCATTTGACTGATCTTGCCAATGCCTAAAAAATTATCTCAATATAACTTCTAAAAATAAAAAATCTCGCACGGAACAAACAGATAATATTACTAGAATCAAAATTATATTCAAAAATTTTAACTATAAGCCAAAATTACACGTTGAGTGATCAGTGGATGATTTAAGCTTCCCACAGACAGAACTGTTAAGCTTGGGCGCGAACTACTATTGAGAACCGTTGTTTAAGATGAGTGGTGCGTTCCAAGGCTAAATTATCAATAATGACCATTAATTATTTGTCATTGTCTTCAGCCTAAAATAGCAGATAACAAGAAATTCCAGCCCATGTAATACTTATAATACATGAAAAAAGGCTGAAACTGCAATCCGTTTGATACTTACAGTACTAAAAACTGCCTATAATTTTGAGGAGTCCACTGACTTCGATAAAAAACAAATAATTATTTGTGAACAAGATAACTGAGTTCTGGAACACATCCAAGGTGTATTTTTCCCACGAATAAAAGACGCATGGAAATCGCTTAAGATATCATAATGTGGTGTCTACAGTATTCTTAGATCTTTGGGTATAGAGAACTTTCATTGATATTTGTAGTGGTCCAAGATCTGTTTTCTAAGATCTGAACATTTTCAAAAATACGCAGAGCTAATGTAAATATGAAAATAGATTGAAAAAATCGTTAAATCGTAATTGTAAGTCGTTTTGAAATGGAATAGCCTTTAAACCAAAAAAGGCGAAAAATTTAAAAAGGGCAAATTAAATAAAGGGATTAGGGATGGGCGAGGGAGTCAGAAACACTCATAAAAAGAGAAAGGGCATAGCAAGGAAGAGGAAGGGCATAGCATGATAAAAAGAGGAAGGGCACAACAAATCCCTACCACAAAGATAAATAAAACCATAAAAAAAGGAATTCAACCCTAGAATAAGAAAAAAACATGAAAAAGATGTAATTGGAAGGGCATAATAAGAGGAAGGGCATAGCAAGGGAATAGCATGATAAAAAGAGTAAGGGCATAACAAATCCCTACCACAAAGATAAATAAAACCATACAACAGAAAGAAATTCAACCCTAGAATAAGGAAAAAACATGAAAGAGATGTAAGACAAAAAAAGGTAAAAAGAAAAAGAAAAAAAAAGTAAAAAGTAGAAATACCAACCCTTGGAAAGACTGAATAAAAGGCAATTGCTGGCGATCGACATGTTGGGTAGGATTAGACATTTGAGGGTGAGCTTGAATATGTTTGCCAGTTATCTCTTCGTCCACTTTTAGGATATTTTCCATATTGACGACTGAAACAAATTGAGATAATAAAAAACTGATATTATTTCATTTGGAAAAATATTTTTACAAACATTATAACTCGAAGAATAAGACATGTATAAGACACAAACAAACAAAAATAAGCGTACAAAAAAAGGAGAAAAACACAAGATCTATATGTTTTAAGGTAAACACCGAGCTATTGATATGCCATTTGACTATTCAGCAATAATATTCAAACTATTCAGCATAATATTATTAAATAAAAGAAGGCACAATTTTGCTTGGCCAAAATATGCATTGTACTACTCAAATATAGTCATTGCACTATTCAAACATACACAAATGTAAACATCTCCACATTCTAAGATAAAGCATTGCAAGATTTTGCATTATTAAAACATGCATTGCACTATTAGTACAGTAATAATACGGAAAAAAAATGCCCGAACCAGGAACAAATTGATAATTCTTCACCGTCCGGACCAGAAAAAAGCGCTGAACAACATATCCAGAATCTACATCTCTAACCCGTTGCGAAATTTGTTTTTTTTTCGCTATTTTTGTTACATTAATTTTTATTTTTCATGAAAAAATAGAAGTGTCACGAAATGAGTGGTCGATGCGTCATCTGTATCAGAATTGAGAGCTGAAACCGTTTCTGACGTTAGTTTTTCTTATAAACGTCAAATAAAATGAAAAACTCCATTTTTAGTAAAAAAATAGCAAAATTTCGCTATTTTTGGCAAAAAAAAATAAGTGATAACCATGATATCTTTTTTTTTATGTTTTTTTTTGAAGATTATCAAGTCCGACGTGTCAAATGAGCTGGAAAACATTAAGATCAAACTCGGAGGCTTTCACTCGATGATAAGCTTCGTCGGATGCATAGGGCACCTGATGCAAGACAGTGGGCTCAAAGAAATCTTGGAAATAGTATACGCACCGGCAACGGTACCACATATTCTCTCTGGGAAAGCAATTTCTAGAGCTATTAGAGCTCACATTCTCGTGAGCTCGGCTCTCTACGCTCATCTTTTAGGAAAAGATGCGGGATCTTTGGATACTTTCGGCCTTGAGAAACTCTTCAACGACACCCTTGAGGGAAAAATGTCCCCCCAGAGACCTTGACGAAGCACCAGAGCTAGGACCACTGGAAAGTCTTATCAAACAGAAGATTGAAGACCTACGAGATCACCGAACAGCAAAGCTCTGGCTGCAGTACCTTGACATGATTGAAAAGCTTCTTAAATTTATACATGCCGAGAGACTAGGCCTATGGGACCTGCACTTGCAGGTTGCAGCAGAAATGCTTCCCTACCTAGCCGCATCTGGGTACAACCTTTACGTGAAATCTGTATGGTTGCATATCCAAGAGATGACTAAACTTCCCAGTAGTCACCCAAAAATGTTTCAGATGTTCAGTGAGCAAGAACACACGATTATAAGGTCAGATCGGCACTGGGCCGGCCTCTCAACAGACTTAGTTATTGAACAAGAGCATATGCGAAGCCTAAAGACATCGGGAGGACTCACTGGTGGTGGTGGCATGACTGAAGAACAGAGCCTGATTTGGGTCCTATCGAGGCCGGCGTGTCTTGAGGTAAACCTGTTGATGCAGAACCTGACGAACATCGGCTACTCCACAAGCGAGCAGCATCGTGACTTGAGTCTGAACAGACAAACCCATGACTGTGAATATACCGCGAAGTTGGTAAATTTCTTCGAAGTTTCATCCCCATTCAAAGGCAATGTACAACTGAGAAACGTTGCAAATGGAGTAACTTCATCTCCAGGCGTGAATGTTGACGAAGCCGAATCTGCTGGGAAGGAAATTTGACACAAGATGCCGGAAAACATCTTGAAAGAACACGTCTTTAAAAATAAAAACCAAGTGACTCTGATGACCACAAAAAGGCCGGGCTCTTCTGAGGTGGCGCAGATCAACCCGGCGCTACTTTTTCAGAGGTTCATTATCGTTGCCAAGAGGTCTAGTCTCAAGGAGGATTGTTTCAAGTTTGAGCTATGTGCCATTTCTCCTGTTCTTTTCGAAAGAAACGGATTCCTGCGAAAGGACAACAAGCCCGAGCTAGCAAAAGCAGTCTATCAGTCATGTGGGTTTGACGCTCAGTCCCCAAGACCGGTGGGAATTACCCGCTTCGTCTTAGATAGGGGCGCCCTTCTCCATCGGATCCTGTGGAAGGTCGCTTCCGCAAATAAGGTTATCACATCTTCGTACATTCATTACATCGAAAAAAAAGTATACTCATGCAGTTGTCACCTTTGACGGATACGACAGCGGCGTGTCAATCAAAGATGCGACCCATTTGCTTCGAGCTGGATATATCGGCGACGAAGTGCTTTTTACCGAAAACATAAATCTTTGCACGAAGAAAGAGGAGTTCTTTCATGCAAGGAGAACAAATCGCGTTTTCTGAAGATTCTTGGAAACGCTCTGGTAGCCAGCGGTTGCGATGTATAACACTCTGAAGGGGATGCTGATCTAGACATAGTGAAGAAGCCTAAGGAAACTGCACTCCATAGCGACACCATTGTGGTTGCTGATGACACGGATGTTCTCGTCCACCTCATCTGTCATGTAGACACGAGTTCAAATCGAGTTTACTTCTAACTGGAAGCAAAATTCGGAAGTGAATGCTCAGCTTGGGATGTTTGTCAGATAAAAGACAAGCTAGGATCAGAAGTTTTCCAGCTGATGCCGTTCTGTCACGCCATACTGGGTTGCGACACTATATTGCACCTTTATGGCATCGGAAAAGGATAAGCTCTTCAGCTATTGTTATCCAGCTTGAGTTTCAGAGACGCCGGTACCCTGTTTACCAATAAATCTGCTTCTTATGTTGAGATAGCTGCGGCTGGAGAGAAAGCTTTGCTGATATTCTACAACTGCCAGGATCTGCCAAGTCTTGACACTGCCAGAAACCAAGTTTTCCAGAGGAAAGTCAATATTGCCACCTCATTCGTACACCCACAAGAGCTGCCTCCAACTATGATGGCAGCGAAGTATCATTCGTTCCGAGTCTACAGCCAGTTCAGAGTTGGCTAGGGAACACGGTTGACCCCCTAAGCTGGGGATGGAATCTTCAAAGCAACGAAGTTTTAGAGCCAAAAATGACGGATCTCCCCGCTGCTCCTGCTCATCTTCTAAAGACAGTGAAGTGTTCTTGCCGAGTTGATGGTTGCGACAATGAGAGATGTTCCTGCAAGAAAAATTGCCTGGAATGCACCATAGCTTGTCGAGTATGTAGAGGAGTTTCGTGCAACAACGCGAAGTGTCAAGAAGATGAATTTTCTGAGGATGAGCTTTAAGCCTGTGATTTAATTTTCCCTGGGATTTTTGTTCCTTTGATCAATTAGATGTGTATTTTTCTTACGTTTTATTACAAATAATTTTTACCATGTCGTTTTTTTTATGGTGATGAAGATGAATGGATTTTGATCTAAAATTCCTGCGAAGAGCAAGGTTTTTAGGGAAGGGTGGGGAGGATGGGTATTAAAAAGATCTTGAAATATCTCAGAAAACCTAGTTTGTCAACTCAAAACTGATCTAGACACTTCTATCGAACGCTTGTTTTTTTTTTACCTAAAACGTTAAAATCTGTTCATTTTGTTCAAAAACAGAGTATTTCTGACTTATTATTTTACATTTCGGAGAAACTAACATCAGATATCGTTTCAGACTTTAAATCTAATACAGAAAGACATATCAAACACCATTTTCGTGATATTTCATTTTTTCCCAAAAAAATAAATAAAAATAAATAAACAAAAACGGCGAAAAAAAAACAAATTTCGCAACGAGTTAGAGATGGAGATTTTGGATATGTTGTTCAGCGATTTTTTCTGGTCTGGATAATAAAGAAAGCATTACTTTATCAGTTTGTTTCTGGTCAAACCTTATTATTCCTGTACTATATTCAAACATCCAAACAGACATAAATAAAAAATAAAAAATCAAGTTCACCAGATGACTGGGAAAACACAGTTAAAACTAGGGTCGTGTATTCTTTCTCTTCTTAGTGTTTGCTGAACTAATCGAATTGGCAAGTGATTCACTCATTGAGGAAGCCCGAAAGTTAAGAATGAATATTAAAAGGAGACTTTGCAATTAAAAACAAGAGACTAGGAGAAATTATTTATGAAAAATTACATAGGAGACTTATGAGGAAATTATTTTGCAACAAAAAGAGAAAAATTATGTAGGAGACTATGAGGAAATTATTTTGCAATAAAAGGAGACTAGGAGAAACTATATAAGAGACTATGAGGAAATTGTTTTGTAATAAAAAGAAGACTAGGAGAAATTATATTATATAGGAGACTAAGAGGAAATTATTTTGCAGTAAAAAGGAGACTAGGAGAAATTATGTAAGAGACTATGAGGAAATTATTTTGCAATAAAAGGAGACTAGGAGAAATTATGTAGGAGACTATGAGGAAATTATTTTGCAATAAAAGGAGACTAGGAGAAACTATATAAGAGACTATGAGGAAATTGTTTTGTAATAAAAAGAAGACTAGGAGAAATTATATTATATAGGAGACTAAGAGGAAATTATTTTGCAGTAAAAAGGAGACTAGGAGAAATTATGTAAGAGACTATGAGGAAATTATTTTGCAATAAAAGGAGACTAGGAGAAATTATTTAGGAGACTATGAGGAAATTATTTTGTAATAAAAAGCAGACTAGGAGAAATTATATTATATAGGAGACTAAGAGGAAATTATTTTGCAGTAAAAAGGAGACTAGGAGAAATTATGTAAGAGAGTATGAGGAAATTATTTTGCAATAAAAGGAGACTAGGAGAAATTATATAGGAGACTATGAGGAAATTATTTTGTAATAAAAAGCAGACTAGGAGAAATTATATTATATAGGAGCCTAAGAGGAAATTATTTTGCAGTAAAAAGGAGACTAGGAGAAATTATGTAAGAGACTATGAGGAAATTATTTTGCAATAAAAGGAGACTAGGAGAAATTATATAGGAGACTATGAGGAAATTATTTTGCAATAAAAAGGAGACTAGGAGTAGATTTACTTTTCATTTACAAATAGACATACACTGTTGATCAACAAAAAACGCAAATGCCTTATGGCATAGTTAAGCGCATTACCTGTTACAAAGAAAAGGAAAAGCCTTCCTACAGACTACATTTTCAATAACTTTAACGACTACATTTTACCAGAGAAATTACCGAAATTATAGGAAATTAGAAACTATATACGGAAAATTATAGGAACCTAGAAATTATATATAGAAGACTAAGACAAAATTACTTGCAATAAAAGGAAACCAGGAGACTGGTCCTAGTCCTTAGAAGAAGGGCTTAGTCCTTAGTCCAAATCCATAAACGAACTGATGTGCATCAAAACTTTTAAGAGATTCCTATGATTATTATTACACTATTATTTTTCTTTTATCTTTCTATCTCAATAATATAAAACAATAAAATTTTTTGGAAAACTCCAGACACCCCACCCCCTTAAAAATTTTTTTTTCACATTTACTTATCTAAGAAAGTTATTTTTTTATTAATAGTATAATTTGTTCCCTAAGAAATCTCAAATTATCAAAATAAAGTTGAAATACACAGTACAAAAAAAGGCAAAGCATGAAAAAGATGTATAAATGTCAAAGAGTTACTTAGGGTGATATCAACATGGGCCTGGAAACTTAATGTATTACCAATTGTCATGCATAAGAGTGGTTTTTCTTACAAATGTATAATATATATACATATTAATATATATATACACACACACATATATATATATATATATATATATATATATATATATATATATATATATATATATATATATATATATATATATATATATATATATATATATATATATATATATATATATATATATATATATATATATATATATATATATATATATATATATATATATATATATATATATATATATATATATATATTATATGTATATATATATATATATATATATATATATATATATATATATATATATATATATATATATATATATATATATATATATATATATATATATATATATATGTATATATTTAAGTCATGGCAGAAGTGTGTATCTGCCATGTTCTTAAACCTTATAAAACACAAGGTTTTTCACCTTTTGTAGGAACAGAGTTTTTTATTCTGTTCAAGAATCAAAATGTAAAAAATTGTAAAATTATAATTTTGGCAGCTACTGCACTTCAGCTTCAATTGGATCACCAACAAAACCTACTTTGCAGGAAGAACAAGAAAAAAGAGATGAACATACCTTGCTGTGTAAATTGCTGTCCACCAATTCCGTGTAATGTAATTGTTTGATGTTCATTATCCATTGCAGAATTACTAAATGCTTCGTCTTCAGCCAAAACATCCTAGCATAATAGTAAACATAAACCAATAATAATAATAAATACATAACCAAAATATATATATATATATATATATATATATATATATATATATATATATATATATATATATATATATATATATTATAATCAACAATTAAAACATATAATAAATATATATTATTATAATAACAAACATATCATAAAAATAAACTGTAAAGAAATACTTACTAACTGCAACAGAGAAGAAAAGAAAGATGCAGAACGGTTCCCAAAAGTTAATTTGAAGGAGGAGATCAAGCAATTACAATGGAGTCCAACCCTTTACTAGCTTTTGCGATATAATATATATGTTCAAATTTTTTTTGTAACATTTCATATTTCATGGGGTAATGGAGAGGAGAGTTCTAACCGAGGGCACCTTCCTCCGATCCTGCAGATACAGACTTGAGTAAAATATGAAGACATTCTAAGAATACACTGGCTATACATGACGTATGAAATAAAGAAAAGATATAATAAATGAAAAATAAAATCAGACAGGTGAAAAAAACGAAGAATTTGTCAGCCAGTAACAAACAATAAAAACGAAAACAAAGCAAATATTTCGACAAGGATCTCCGCCAAGTTTTTTTAATTAATCTATATATAATAATCGTAACCTAGTAATAGCTGCTTTGCTAGCAATACCTTGAAAATATCTTCCACGTCTTTACTGTCTACACCTGAGAGACTGGCTTCTGAAGCTATGGCATCAACACTGAAATGAGGGCTTGGAATATCACTCAGTTCTGCTTTTGAATCCAAGGCGTTGTCGGTATCGCATTCCAAATCTATAATTAAATATGTATTTCATCTAAAATCTATCTAAAAAAAAATCGGAATAATTGTGAGAAATTTAATTAATAATACTTTTATTTGTTCAACGGAACTCTTTACATGAAACAGTATTAATTAAAAATATAAAACAATACAATGTACTATTTATCTGGCCAGATGAATGGCTTACTCTGATAATGGCTAAGTGTACTATAGCCATCTATCACCTATTTACAAGGTCGAAACAACAAGAATTAACACGTAAGAAATTGAAATATTTGCTAAAAAAAAAAGGTAAATAGAAAAACCAAGATCTTATAATAATAAATTTTCGATTTTATAAGAAGTTTTTTCCGTTATTTACGATTAAGAAATCATCGTTTTGCACTGCTTCAAGTCAAACAATCCATATACTCTAATATTTTCTAATATATTCCATATATTCTAATATTTCCAGAAAAACTATAATTTTAAAGGACGTAGCAGGAATGAAAGCTGTCAAACAACTGATTTACTATGGTGCTTATTAATATGATATAAAATCGAATGTATGTTTATCTGCGTGTCCTGTATACATCACTATACTGTTCATACGATTGCCAAAAAACTTAAAAAAATTGTAGAGTACACTCTTTCGAAGGTTTTAGGTATAATTTTTTCCGCCACCCCCTCCCCACAGGCCCTCTTAATACTTTTCGTGCTGACTGAAATTAGAGACCCGTCAACACAAATAATTGACAGCTATTTCCGGTCAAATTCTCCACATTTTTGGGATATTTGACTAACAGGGTAGTTAATTATAAGTTCTGTCAGCTAACACGCTTCTGAAATAAAAAAAAAATCTTTTTCTGTAAACTCTGAATTTCTTATTCAACGAAATTTTCCAAATTTAAAAATGCTATCGTTATTTTACGTATGAGAAAACATTCCCATTGGGGGGGGGGGGGGAGGATTTTCTGTATTAAAATTAATTTGATTTGCATATCTTTTCCGATTCTGCATATCTAATCAAAATAAATTAATTAGGCAATTTACAGAAATCAAGGATAAAGGATAGCATTGTTCAGTCAGCAAATAATTATATTGTTGAAAACATTGTAGAGTTGTAGCGAAGGCCGTATCTATGGGGGGGGGGGTGTTAAGGAGTTTCCCCCCCCCACCCCCCGAAATGTTTGTCTGACTCGTAAAAACGTTACAAAAATGTATATAAACAATTTTTTAAGCATTTTTTTTGGCGTTTTTTGTTGTATATCCCCCCCAGAAAAAAACATCCATGATACGGCCCTGGTTGTAGCTATGTATAACGATGCATGGAAAATCTGAGGGGGGGGGATCTTTTCTCTTTTTAAAGGAAAATTTCGAAGGATATAGAATAGGATCGTCTGCCTTGTTTAGGGAAAGGGTAAATCGGAGAGGATCCGGAAAGAGGGTGAAGAAAAATTCTCCATAGACCGTTCCTGGGGGGGGGGGGAGGGGTTAGGAAATTTCAGATTTTGGACAGGGGGCAAAGCAATTTTTTTCCGATACTCAAAAAAGTATACAATATATTTTCTTACAACTGTCGGACGTGGCTTTGCTGCTAATCAACCCCTCGGTCAGCTAGGTTCTTGTCCTGCGAGTTAGCACTGAATACTATGCAAGTATGGACTTATTTATATTTCTACTTCCCTCCGATGACAATTCTTGCCCCCCCTACCCCAACAAACCAGTGCTTCAAATCAATGCACCCTAAGAATCATAATAGAAGTTTAGCTGCAAAATAAGGTGAAAAATTTATGAGAATTTTATATCTAGCTAAAATTGAAAAACAATACGCCTTTCGTTACTACAAAACTTATTCCCACCGTATTTTGCATTAAAAAAAAAAGAAAAAAAAGAAGAAAAAAACCATATGAGGGATTGGAAACCTAAACATATCTCTTATTGAAGAAACAGCAAAATATATCACCTCCAGGATCATCCAAGCCATCACTGTTTCTTGACAAATCTTCACTTTCATTCATCAACGTATCGACATCAAGGTCTAGATCTGTTGGCAGTGGGATATCAAAATGTAAGCCTTCATCTTCGCTCAGGTCACTATCTTGCTTTGTAGGTGAAACAAAAGAGGCCCTGCTAGTTCCTGGTGTTGTAAAACTTGTTTGCTGCGAATAGAGAGATTAGTGCTTTATTTCCGAATGAACCGAGAAACCGATGCTTCACATGTACAGTAAATAAGACCTTACACACACAAAAAAAGAAAAGTAAACACAGTATAATGCAGAAAAAGACATACTACAGATAAAAGAAGGAACTACAAACTAAATTATAAGCACATCCCTTTAGAATTCCACTAAACTCATTAGCTGAAACGGTTAGTACCATTGAAAAATTGTTTTGCGGCAAGTATAATCTTTTTTCTGCTCAAAGGTAACATCAATGCAGAGAATAACGGCGTTTACGGTAGTAACCAGGGGCACAAATCCACGGAAAATTAGAGGGGACGGATGGGGGGGGGGTTACATTTCCTCCTTGCACCAATTTAGAGCCCTCTCCCCCACCTCTTCTCCGTGCATGTATATCTATAAGTCGTGTGATTAGTGTCCAAAAGAGCAAATTTGGAGTAGCTCTCGATAGGATACCCCCCCCCCGTATGCAGGCACACCGATAATACACCTCAAACCATGTAAGTCAGTCAAAATTCTTTTCATAAACAAAATAAAGTGAGGAATTGGTATGTCAGGAGGATAGAAAAAAGAGATTTTATAAATAAAAGCTTTTAGGAGCTGTCGAAGCTCGTTCCTGACAGAGTAAAGTCCTTGTGATCAACTCGCCAAAGTACCAGCTCGTCAGGTATACCTTGAGCAAGGCACTCCCCGCCAAGAATATCTGAAAACGAGTTTCGCCCGACACTCGGTCGCCACATGGAATAGCTTGCCAGTAGAGGTAATCCCGAAAATTCCTTCCCTTGACACGTTCAAGAAAAGGTATAACAAATACCTCAGTGATGGAAAAGGAAGTAATTACCAGAACTAGCGGCATATCATTACCTGTGATAGAGCCGCGAAGCCTGTAATGAGAAAAATTCTTAATATGAGAAAAACTATTTTCTACTATTTTGTGGATTTGACACTTTCAATTTCACCTTACCGAAGGGATAGCAGCAATATTTGACATCTATGATATTAATAATACCCTTTCTTGACTTAGTGCCTTTAGCAACATTTCACGTACCCTTTAAAAACAAAAACTGAATATTTAATCCAGAACGTTGACTCAAAAATCAGAGGCTGCTTAGAAGTATTTTATTTTTGTCTCTGAGGTAATTTGACTTAAATACTCTCACTCTCACTCAGGCCTCTCACTCAGAGCCAAATAGTTAGATTCTTATGAATCTATTTTGCCATGCATCAGAAGAATTTTGACATAAGTACAAAATTGTACATATCAGGTTGGGACTTCATACCTTTACATGAATGTCTGACGTGATACCTGCCTTAGCATCCAAGTCTAGTTAAATATGTATGAAAAACATGCTGCAAAAAATTAATGACAGGTGCACCAGAGGTATGGGACAACTATATATACATATTTGCCTTTAGTGTTTATTTACAACCACTTAATCTACCGACATGATAAAAGGTTGGTGCCCTAAAGGGGGAAGGGAGGTAGATGAAGAAGCTTTAAAGATGAATTTTTTGAAAGCTTTTTTTCTTCCGTTTAGTAAAGAAAACTACCTTTCCTCAACGCATCAACAAATTTAGGGTAATACCTCAATGAGTTTTGCTCTAATGTCTTTTTGACTGAGTTAATTTTTCCTTATATATCCTGGCTGCACTTTTGATTTGTGTTAATATGAACAAAAAAGAAGAAAACATAAGGTTTTCTGCAGTTGAAATTATTGCAAAACATAATGAAGTGTATGAAGTGAAATACTTAAAGAAGAACTTAGACAGCTAGAATTCTACCCAAGGAGACCAAGTGACATACAAAATCTACTATAATGATAAAGTTACTACATCCAGTAAAGTTTAGAGAGAGCCAGAAGTCTACCCAAGAAGACCAAGAAGTCTACCCAAGAAGACCAAGTGACATACAAAATCTACCACAATGATAAAGTTACTACATCCAGTAATGTCTAGAGGGAGCCAGGAGACAGCCAGAAGTCTACCCAAGAAGACCAGGTTACATATAAAATCTACCATAATGATAAAGGTACTACATCCAGTAATGTTTAGAGGGTCTCAATATCAACTTGACCAATTGTCTTTAAGTGTAGATCTTTCAAGCTTTTTATACATTTTTCCTAAATACAGTCCCAAATACATTTTTTTTTTGTAAAATCAGGGGAAAAACATATCTAGACTGTTCTAGAAAGCTCAGTTCTAAAAAAAAAACATATGTTGAAGTAAAGTAGTTAAATTTTGGGTAAATTTACATTTTACAACATAATTTAACTAAGATAAAAGTGAACATATCCCTTGATGCCTTTTCTATGCTCTTTCAAAATTCAATAATTGTTTCAGGGGCAAATTGCATATTGAGCCCTTAAAGGGGTCCCAAAGATATATTATTTTTGTGACCACACAAAAAATTTATCAACACTGGTGAACGTTTCGAAAAGTGGTTAAAAACACGGGCCTACCATTACTTGATAAATAAATGTTCAAAATTAATATAATCCAAAGGTACCTATTTATAACAATGTAATTCCATATTCAATCAGCAATGCTAACCCGACACTTTTTCATAATGTTTGTATTTAAGAGTGCATTTTCTCTACAACAAACTTTGCTGTTGCATAACAATGTTGCACAATTTCTTGGGAACTGTCCAAATTTGAGCTGTCACAGAGTTTACTTTTTAATCTCTAGCAATCACAAAGACAAAGTTATGTTTTTCATTGCAGAGAATACGTTTACTTCAAACCAAATGCAATTTTCTGGATATTTTTAATAATTTATTTACTAGAATACCTCAAAACTTACCCACTAGTATCCTACAGCTATGCTTCACAAATAATAGTATTAGTAAAATTAATATTACAAGTTCATTACAGCTTACACAGTTTGACCTTTGTTTTAATGATAGCCCATACAATCCATAGAGGTTCCATTGACATACCCCTCACAAAAATTATTGCGTATATCCTCTAAATGTCTAAAATTTCCTTGTAAACTTATTGGAAACATTTCTGATTTTGGATTCAATATATCTCTGTCATCAAGCCATTGTGTGGTTCTTTAACTGCTGTGTATTAGATCGTGAAAGATGACAATAAAACACTACGACCTTGAATCTAAATGTATCTCTAAAAGAATCTAAATGTACCTCTTGAATTAGTATATTTATCACTGATAAGAATTTCAGTTTACCCAGGGTCCTACTGTCTGAAATTCTATAAAAGGTCTACCCTTAACTGGTTGGGTGGGGTACAAAATTACCCCACATACTTTTACTTTTGAGATTTCCCAATAATTCTTGGGGCTATGCCGTGGTTCCATGTAATCTTCAAGGACCCCACAAGAAAGTTTTTACCAGAGTGTTTGGTAAGTCAATTGACTTCCAGCATCCAACCGCTTATGCAAAAAAAAACAAAAAAAAAACTAAAACTGTCAAGAGTCAAATATTTTTTTATAATGGTTGTTTGAGGGTCTGAATGGCTAACATTTGATAGGGAAACTATAATTGCACAACTTTCATAATTTATCAATTCTTATAAAAAAATGATGCTAAGCTTTTTAGCAGGAAATATAGCATTCTTACTGGTCCATAGGTACTTGTTGCCAAGAAGGTAAATATTTTTGCCCTCCTTTGCCTTCCCATTTTATTCCTTACTTTTCTAGGAAGTCCAAATGAGTAGCCATAAGAAACCAATTGACAAAGAAGTCACGGAGCTCCTTAAAACCACTAAAGATCAATCAGATCTAACCAATGGAGATGGAGGTTGTGATAGAGATCCTAATTTTCAGGTTAAAGAGGATGTCATAGAAGTTGAAACTACCAAAGAGGAGGGAGACACCTGTCAAATTTATTCTTCAGATGTACAGAAGCCCCAGACCTTGACTACATTCAATAAAGATGACATTCCTCTTGCAAGGTGACAGAAGAATTCCATGAGCATGTTCATCAGTAAAGAAAGTCCTACAAAACAGTCCCAGCAGTCACTGTTAACTTTCCAAGTCTCAATAGAGCATGCACAAGCTCCCAGCAGGATTTCTTCCACACAGAAATTGTGATTCTGTTTCTCAATCTTTGATTTTGCTAAGAAAAAAGTATTGTACTGTACATGCCGAAAAGAACAAAACAGTAACTTTGATCTCTTCAATGCACAATACAAACACAATAGATGGAAACTCAGAAAAGTCGGAGATAGTCAAGTTTTACAATGTAAATAAATCTAGTGTTGTGAGTTTAGATCAGATATATGCTAACTACCCTCTCAGCTGTTGCTGTCAGTACTGGCCACTTGCAATCTTCAGTCCAATGCTCTATCTTGCAGGCATAAATACAGGAGAAATTTTCAACATAATGAGAAGTCAATGAAATATATTCCAGTGCCAACATACCTCCAAATAGTTGGGACTATCCCTTCGGAAGCCTTGTTTGATGGTTAGAGCACCCATTGAATCCCTTCCTAAAGAACTTCGAAATTTAGTATCAAATATTGTTTTAAATGAGTCTACAAGGAGTTCAGACACTAGAATTTCACATTCTGGCCGTAAAAATCAGCATGGGTATGTACATCTGCAAGACAATAAGGGTATGTACACCTGCAAAAAGGGGCACTGCAAGATTCACCTCAACCAACTGTGCTCAGAATGTGCATAGAGGGTTCATTTTTATTTAAACATATACTTTTTGATTGTATTTACTTAAAATTACATTACAAGTTCCTATCTGAAATATTTTTTATTTACAAGTGTTTTATTTATGGGATAAATATTTACCCCACTTAATCGGTTAAGTAAAAAAAAAAAAAAAAAAAAAAAAAAAAAAAAAAAAAAAAAACACCCAGCCACTTAAGGATTAAGTTCTACATACCTAAGAGGAAGTAGATTAATTAGCATCTGAATCTGAATTTTTTGAAACGGTAGAGGTGAAAACACTGTGCTTAAGGATTGTGCTATTAAAAATTTGAATTAGTTGAAGAATAGCCACAAAAGGAACTTTCATACTTGTGATATTGGTGTAAATGAATTAGTTTTTGCTTACGAGAATACTGAGATTATTTGCTGTTCTTCAAATCTACAGAAAAATCACTGCCACAGCACAAGAAGAAAAACAATTGAAGTATGTGCAATTTTTGGCAGTTTTAGTTGTGATCCTGTATATTTTAGTTGCACTCTCTGGGTTTTATGCCATTAAATAATTTATTTACCAACAAACATCAGTGAAAATTAAATCTAAAAATTAATTGAGAAAATGAATTAAAAAATATTGCACTTTGTTTTAACTTTATCATTCTGTTTTACTTATAATAAATACAGACATTTCAGAAAACCATAAATGATGATAGCAAGCAATTTGTGTTATGATGTTCAGTAGTGTCTCAATCTAATATGGCTTACACTTTGACAAACTTACAGTTGTATGAGTTTACCAAACTGTCTAAATATTTCTTATAAGGGTTATCTCAATGGATCCTCTATGGATTATATATCATTAAGACAAAGGTCAAACTGTGTAGATTGTGGTAATGACCCTGTATAATTAATTCTAGTAATATTGTTTGTGAAGTACAGGTGTAGGCAACTAGCGGGTAAGTTTTTAGGTATTTTAATAAACAAATTATTAGAAATATCAAGGCAATCTAGCACTTGCTTTGAAGTAAAATCATTTTCTGTAATGAAAAACAAAGGTTTGTATATTACTATGTGTTTGTCATTGCTAGGGATTAAAAAGTAAACTCTGTGACAGCTCAAATTTGGACAGCTCACATGTTATTTAACAGAAAAGTTTATCGAAGAGAAATGAACCCTTAAATAAAATTCAAAATTAATTTAAATAAAATACCTAAATAAATTAAATTCCTTAATGTAAATAAAATTCATTTATAATAAAGTTATTTATTGTAATTTCTGTCCGTTTTGGGCTTCATTTATTTATCGATGCTGATTCGTGGTAGTTTCACACTTGGTAAATTATTTGATTTTATTTTTGCTCATTTTTGGTTTAATGGAGTTCTTTACTTTTCTTTGAAAAACTTATTTTGTGGTAAAAGTTTTTTTTTTAAACTAATTACAGATAAATGAACCCTTAAATACCAACATCATGAAAACGTTTTGGATTAGCATTGCTATTGAATGTGGAATGAAACTGTTATAAATAGGCACCTTTGGAGTATATCACTTTTGAACAATTACTAAAATAATGGTAGGCCTATATTTTTAACCACTTTTCAAAAGCTTTACTAACGTTGATAACTATCTTGTGTGATCACAAAAATAAGAAACTTTTGAGACCCCTTTAAGGGTTCAGGATTCAATTTGTCCCAGAAGTAATTATTGAATTGTGAAAGAATCTAGAAAAAGGCATCAAGTGATACATTCTCTTTCATCCTGGCTAAATTATGTTGTAAACAGTAAATTACCAAAGCTTATATTAAATATTTGTAATAGCCTACTATTTTTTGCAAGAAGATTAACGCATAAAAAATAAAGGGGAATATAGGTCCTGGGTACACCACTCTCCCCTACCATTAGGGCTATATCCAACCTCATTTAAGGGATGCATGGGACACATCTATGGGGGTATTTATTAGCCTAGCCTAGCAGGCTATGCTTGCTTACATTTAGCAAGAGCATTAAAGGGTAGGCCTATGTTCACTTTTTAGCAAGCAAATTAACAAAAAAAGTAAAATTTACCAATTACCCTACTTTCATACAGAAAGCCTTATTACATAGCTAAAACCAAAATCGACCAACCTACATTATACTGAAACTTATTTTCAATTTTAGATAAATTCCAAATATTTTTCAAAGTTAGTGCAGATAGTAAAACTGAATCGACTGAATCAGCCGGAATTCTTTCAGCAATTTTTTAGGTGGCGAAATTTGCTTAAAAGAACACGCCAAAAAATAACTACAGATGACATTTGAAAATAAACCCGTGAATCAATATGCTGGTCACAGAGCTACCCTGGATTCGCACATACACGATTATTTGTATGCAAACGCGATTATTCGGCCAGATATGCGAATATCACAGATGTGTGCGAATTTTGGTTACAGGTTCATGAATGTCAACTTCTCCGATAATTTGGATAAATAAATCGCATCAAATCAATAGGCTGGGCGAGATCAAAATGAATATTGAAAAATTTATTTTGTCAGTTAGAAATTCTAGAAAACTATACTTTAAAGCTGATAAAGACCATGACAATACGTTGCTTGTAATGAAAGCAATACAATAAAGCATCAGACGAAGTTAGAGTTGAAGGTAAGATTAGTAGGTCAATTTAGATTATTAGGCCTAATTTCAAAAATATAGGTCAGTTTGTTCTGCCCAAAAAGGCCTTCAATGGGCATTGCAGCTAATTGTCTAGACTAGCATGGGGCAAGTTGATTCTAGCAGTGATACTTTTGAGTAGTCAATTTGTTTCTAAGTTAGAATAGAAGTCAAAAAAAAAAAATGCTTTTATCAATTTTTTCAATGAAGGTAGCAAATAAAGTATTTTTCGAAATCCAAGAGAGGGGACTGCCCCTACCCCCCCCCCTCTGAAGGGATTGTCCCACCCCCTGAATTGGCACCCCTGGTAGTATCCACAAAGCAGAAGAAGACAACCATATAGCATTAAAATAAATGAATGACAGGTAAAAATTATATATATATATATATATATATATATATATATATATATATAAATATATATATATATATACTCGTATATATTCGATATATGTAGGCTACAACAAATATAGAATAAGCTATATTATTTTATTCAATATTTCGCCTTGTGAAAAACAAGAATGTCGTAGCTGACACCCCTAGTCAAAACTGTGTTATGATCCCTACCACAGTTATTTTCTACGAGCTTTCTAATAGTGTAGTTCGTTTTGTTGTACGATGCCTCCCGGCTGAGTAAATTAACAATTCAACTTCATCGTAAGTGCATGTATTTCACTTTTTTGAAAGCGGAAATTGTCGTAACTGACCGGATGATTAAACTCCGGTCAGTAACGACATTAAATGAACAAAGTTTATTCATCAAATGAACAAAGTGCTTGATTTTCAGCAGGTCTCCAAGATATGTAAATACGCTAATGTTCCATTTTCCAAAGTCAAACAACTTCAGTTTCAACAAGGCTACTCAAAAAGAGTCGGTTACAAACTGTCGTTTTCAGACGAATCAGTCTCTGAAATAAACATTGCTGTGAGGGGTAAACTTAAGGCAAGGAAAGACACTTCTTCCACAAAAGTGGTTGAGCTTCTTGTTATCCCAAAGCTGTTGGATTTCAAACCTGTTATTCCTATTGAAAAAATCAAAGATGTGCGATCAGCCTACAGGTTTATGTCTCCTCTAAATGTGGAGTACTGCAAGTGTGTTTTTACAACCATGAATCAAGACAAAAACTACCCACTGCAGTACAGAGAGCCTGCCCAGAAGAAAAAGCTGCAACCCCCTTACCCCATCAAAAAATCGGAGAAAGGGGAAAGGCAGAGACTAAATAAGTTACATTGCCCCCCCCTTTTTTTTTACCAAGTAGTCGAAATTTCTGAAGTTGTATAATAATCATTAAATACAGTTTAAATGACCAAAGTATTACAAAAAGGTAGACACGCCACGTTTGGGCTCTAAAATAAGGCTTGCCTATTCCTGAGAAAACCTTGATGATAAACTGTCGTTACAAAATGCAAAAGGAACCCAAGCGCTGTCTGCACTTTTGTCTTAACTACTTTAGCAGTAAAAAAAAGTGGGATAAAATGTCGTATCCGTTTTTTGTTTGACCTTTTGACCTAGTAAATCTGATCCAACAGGACCAAAATTCTACCAACAGGTCTCCCTGAATAGCGACTTTAAATTGGCGTTTTATTCATTTTTCTATCTACCTCTTTTTTCTATTCCCCACCACAAAACAGATTTTCTCAATTGCCTTTTTCTCAGAATTTAAAAAAGTGCGGTTACAACATTCTTGCTTTCACAAGGCGATTTCCTCCTATTTCCCAACTGCAAGAAGGACTCCCGGACGACGGCAGAGCATCAGGAGATCGGCTGATGCGCTGCAAGGATCTCATTGGTCCGAATACAATTTTTTTTTTTTTTAGTATTTGCCCTTATTAATCATGACCTTGTCTGTCTTTATATTTACTATTCTATTTTTCTTCTTCTTAGCTTTATATTCTATTCTTAGATATTTTTTTTACTTGGTCCTGGGTAATCATGTTACCTTAATCATATAAAATCTATTTGTAATATTTCTCACTTTTAAGTTTCTATTTTTGTTTTGTGGCTTAACAGTGTTTTGATAGATTATATAAAATGCCTAAATTTTTCCCCCATGGGCTAAAGACTATATACCCATGCAGAGAATAATAAAAATGGATTTTATTTTCCACGACCTGTTATTTATTAAAAAGATTTGTTCATTCATCTTATGAAGGTTACTTACACTTAAGTTTGACGAAGGGCCGGGTCTAATCACTTGAACCTCTCTTTTTTCTTGTTCGGCTTTCAGTTGCTTCACTAAATCCACCATTCCTTGTTGTTTCTTCTGAGCTTCAATGGCAGACATCACCTCCTAAAAAAAAAAACACACATACACAGATGCACACACACTCAGATAAAGCATACATAGATAATGTCACATGTGGTACTACTACTGTAGTTAATGTTTATTAGCAATACGTCCCGTCATACAGTACCGATTACTGAGTAGGCTATATTAGGCTATATTATACAACTTACAGTCATTAAAAGTATCACTTTGTATCAGGGCCTTCCAATCGGTTCCACTCCTTCTCACATCCATCACCTCCTTATGAGCTTCTACAACATCTGTCTTAGAATTGCCACTGCAAATACATTCATAGTGTACAGTTCTTCGTGCACCAAAAACAATTTATTCGACCCTCACCACACAGTGGCATCAATTCACAAAAATCTAGTATGGGGGAGGGATGGATTTCTTTTTTCAAATTTTTTCGATGGTAATACAAAGACACCGTTTTACACTACAAAAAAAGTATTGTTTCAAAATCTAGAACGCGGAGGGGGGGGGCAAAGAGATCTTGAGGGAATATGCTCCCTAATCCTTTATTGATCCCACTGTCCCCAAATTTTGTATCTTGGCCCCTTTTAGAAACAGATAAATAAAGATAAGATAAAATAAAAATTAGAAATAATAGAAAATATGTTCATTCTCCTACTGCAATTCCCTCCATGGATCCAGAACTCATGGATATTTCAGGGGTGCAGAGTAACTAGCTCCAAAGAAACTGTGGTTTCATTAAATAAATAATGTAACATATATATCGAGAGCCATCCTCGGTACCACCTGCTAGCTCATCGTGTATAGTTAACTGTCGTATATATAATGCAATCATAAACTTAAAATATTTTCCAGTGATGTAAGTACAGATTTGATTTATTTGTTACGAAGTCATTTTTTTGTTTTTATTTACCGCCATGTACAGTGTCTTCTGTCTAATAATAATAATGGCTAATAATAATAATAATCATATCTGTTAAAAGAGTTAGAGGGTGATGTTTGAGTTACCCTTAAAATTGTCTAAAGTATTTCCAAAAAAGAAAAGTTTGAAAAATCAAAACAGATTCCGAAAAATTTGGGATTAATATAATATACCTTTCAATGACTTCAATAGAAGATCTTTTAGGGACCAGACACCCCCCCCCTCGAAAAAAAATACCTGTTTAAAAAAAAACTGTGAGCTGTATATTATTTTTAGTATCTAAAACCCTCGTCTACATCTCAAACGCAGCAGAGAAACCCAGTTGTATAATCTCGTAGTCGTGGGAGAGTGAAAAGAATGTTCCTACCCAAGGCACAACATATTTGGCTGATGACCAGAGGAAGCACCAAGATTAGGGTCTCCTACGTTAAGCAAGTCTAAGCAAAAAAAGGTCTAAAGTCAAGCTGAGCAACCATGACAGAAAAAAGCGAAAAAAAGCTGCAAGCGTCCTTGTAGGCTAAAAGGGAAAGCATGCCTCTCACTAGACTTTTATCAGTGAAGCCTATTAAATTGTGTGGCAGAAAATTTTAAGCCCTAAGATTAGGGCTTAATCTTATTTTCTCTGATAATAAACCAGGCTAAAGAAAGGGAAAATTACAACTATGTAAACGTTTACAGTTCATTGCGTTATACATTACCTATAATGTATAAATGCCTATAATGTATGTAATTCTAAAGTTTTAAAACCTTCCTGGAAGGGTGTAAAGAGGGAAGCTTTGAATAGATTGGGACGGAGGAGCGTGCGTCGCTATGTTGGCCTCAGGCAGGTTGGTGAGGCAATGAGTTGTTAAAAAGTAGTAGTATAATGCATTACAACACTTCTGCTATAATGTATTATAGTTAAACTTCAAAAATTCAAAACAGAAAATATCAATCAGATTACAGATAAAACTACAGAAAAAAAAAAGAAAAGAAGACGCACCTGAGATAGCGTAATCGTAGAAGCCAGAAAAGGATTTTGCCCCGTCTCCTGGTCGGAATCACTTGTGTGGCCTCCTTCACGAGTAGATGGGAGGCTTGGTCCTAGCAAATCCTTTCCGAAAAACGCTTCTTGTATATAACTTGGGTAGTTTTCAGAAATCTTATTCTTCTGTTTTCTTTTTTGAAGCCTCTTCTTCTTTATTTCAGCTTCTTCAGATTGAGACAGAGGAAAAGCGGATGCCCCAGGTGGTTGAGAAGATTCTAGTCCTTCTTCATTGAATTCTCTACGGGCCCATGGACGTCGAACTTGAAAACCACCAATTCCTAAAAGCCCAGAATTACTATATGGTATGGAAAAGCCTAAGTTCATGATCACAAATTCTTAATTAAATTACAGTAGTAAAAGATAGAGACAAAAATAGAAAAACAAATAGCTAAAAATAGAGAAACATAGAGTTAGAAAAATACATAGTTAGAAAAAAAAATAGAAACATAGAAAAATAGAAATCACGGAAAATAACACTCTTAAACTGGTATGTCACAAACTACTCAAGCGACAGCGGCCCAATTAAAATACAAAAAAAGGATTAAAGTCCGTAAAAGACCTGAGGAAAATACCAGTAGGAAAATATAGATTAGCATTGGTCAGTAGTGGAGTGGTCAGTAGAGGGGGGGCAAGGGAGGTCAGCGGAGATCGATCCACGGAGGACCCCGGTTTACCTAGCAGAGCATAAATACACATGATTACCACACGGTTAGATACAGACTATGATGTTGTTTTTTCTATAATTGTTATTATACTAAATAACCTGAAATTATACTGTTATTATACTAAAATTGTTTATTATATAAACTGTTATTATAACTGTTATTTTTTAACTGTTATTATACTAAAATTGTTTTTGTTTTTTTTACTGTAATTATACTAAAATTATTTATTATATTATACTGTTATTATACTAGAACTGTATATTATATTAACTGTTATTATACTAAAATTGTTTATTATATTAACTGTTATTATACTGTTATTATACAAGAATTGTTTATTATACTAACTGTTATTATAATAAATTTGTTTATTATATTAACTGTTATTATACAAAAATTGTTTATTATATTTACTGGTATTATACTAAAATTGTTTATTGTATTAACGGATATTACACTAAACAATTTTTTTTTTAATTGTGATTATACTAAAGTTGTTTATTATATTAACTGTTAGTATACTACAATTGTTATATGCTAAAATTATTAAGTTACCAAGTTTTTGGAGATTCCTTTGCCTTTTCTTTTTTACTATAAACTTTCCATTATCCGGGATGAGTGCATATCCCTCTGGAATTTCTGGCGGACGACCGTCGGGCCTTGGAGAAAGCACAGTGCCTTCCTTCAAAAGGTCTGAAGGATCTTCAGATTGTTCCGTTTCATTTGATTCCATACCGCATTCTAAAATAAATTACAACATTAGCAACTATGTAAACACCTAACCTCCTTCAACTCTTGCTGTATGCAACAGAGAGGTTGCAACTAATCTAAGAGCAAGCAATAAGAATTTCGGCATCGGAGTTTGAAATTTTGCTTCCGAAAACATCCGAAGTGTGAGTCCCTAGCCCCTCCCTGTAGACACTGTCTGAGTTCACCGACGGGGATAACTAGGATATGGATATTTGGATAACCTCATATTTTTAAACGGAGTAGTTCACTGGAAACCAGTTGGCTCCCGTCACAAAGGAGGACCCACAAACCAAGGCCGTACCCGGGATTTTTTTGTAAGGGGTTTTACTCAAATTGTTTTTTTTTTTGGGGGGGGGGGTCTACACAAAAAAAACCTCAAAAAACGCATACACAATTTGTTTAAGTCCATTTTTGTTAAGTTTTTACTGGTCAGACAAACATTGGGGGGGGGGGGGGTTCAACCCCCCGCCCACCCCCTGGATACGGTTTTGCCACAAACACCCTTTTTATAACCAATCAGACCGATCAAAGAAATCATCACAACTTCAATCTTTAGAAACGGGGAGACACCCTACCTGCAGCAAATCAGACAAGCGACTGGAGGCTCTTACTCCGGGTGCCTCAGACGGCAAAGCAGCTTTAAATTTTTAGGGTTAGTAGTCAGAGTCATTACTTCTATGAAGTTAGGTAGTTTAATGTTAAAGTATATTCAACAATAAAATAAATAATAGAAACATATAAATATTAAATGTAAATCAATATATTCCTAAATAGGATAAGCGTTTTGTCAAGTCCTTGCTCGTGACCTATTTTGAAAGATAAATGAGCACTACAAAAATTAATGTTGATGCTACTGATATCAGCGTAAATATCAGCAAGATACGTAGATATTTCTTGAGAAACGTCTAATGCGCCTAGAGTAACAATTTTAAAATTTTCAACAATTATAGAATTTGAAGCCCCAGTTAATGCCTCGAAAACCAATCCACAAATCGATAAAAAAAAAAAAAAAAAAAAAAAAAAAAAAAAAAAAAAAAATCAAATTACGACCTTCGATTTAATATCAAGATAAAAATAATATGTTATAGCATATGTGAGTGCTTATCTTTCAAGGTGAAAACAGAAGAAAAAACAAGATGATAAAAGAATCAACTGACACATTTTAGTTAGTATATTGCCAGTAATGTAGACAATTAAAGACGATTAGATTGATAGATAGAGATATTTATTCATATAAGAAAACAAACAATAGTAAACAATAAAAGCACATACATCATCGTCTCCCCCCCCCCCACAACGTTCTAAGGCCGGGAATACACGAAGAAAAAGAGAAAAAAGAGTAAAAGACAGAAAGAAGAAACAAGTAAAAAACTAAAGCTTAAAAATAAGTTCTCTTTAGATCTGAATTTTTTTTTCATTTTATGATTTATTAATGATAATTATTATGAAAGTTTACGATTGATTACTTAAACATTAATATTAATTATTAAATAGTCGAGGCTAAATCAATATGCAGAACAAAGCCTAATTTTTGAAAAATATACACTTTTGTCCTTTTGAAAAAAATTCTTTCATCATTGCCTCAAGTCAAACAATGGTCAAAAAGAGATATTAAATTTATGAATAATATTCTATTTATGTTTTATAATCAATTCCGTAATATCTGTGGATGACGGTGGATGCTTTTGGTCGTTTTTTTTCTCCAAGTCATTTTCTTCCCTAATTCGTTTTAGTTTCTTTCCCTAATGCTATTTGGTCGCTATTGGTCGTTTTTTATCAAGTCATTTCCTTCCCTATTTGATTTTAGTTTCTTTCCATAATGCTATTTGGTCGCTATTGGTCGTTTTTTTCTCCAAGTCATTTTTTTTTACTACTTCGTTTTAGTTTCTTTCCCCAATGCTATTTGGTCGCTATTGGTTGTTTTTTCTCCGTCATTATTTCCCTACTTCGTTTTAATTTCTTTACCTAATGCTATTTGGTCGCTATTGGTCGTTTTTTCTCAAGTCATTTCCTTCCCTAATTCATTTTAGTTTCTTTCAATAATGCTATTTGGTCGCTATTGGTCGTTTTTTTCTCCAAGTCAATTTTTCCCTACTTCGTTTTAGTTTCTTTACCTAATTCTATTTGGTCGCTATTGGTCGTTTTTTCTCCGTCATTCTTTTCCCTATTTCGTTTTAGTTTCTTTCCCTAATGCTATTTGGTCGCTATTGGTCATTTTTTTCTCCAAGTCATTTCCTTCCCTATTTCATTTTAGTTTCTTTCTCTAATGCTATTTGGTCGCTATTGGTCGTTTTTTTCTCCGAGTCATTTTTTTCCCTACTTCGTTTTAGTTTCTTTTCCAAATGCTATTCGATCACTATTGGTCGTTTTTTCTCCGTCATTTTTTCCCCTACTTCATTTTAGTCTCTTTCCCTAATGCTATTTGGTCGCTATTTTTCGTTTTTTCTCTGTCATTTTTTTCCATATTTCGTTTTAGTTTCTTTCCCTATTAGTATCTCGTAACTAATGCATTCTAAATTTTAAGCTTTCATTTTCAGAGAAGAAGTAATCTCTACTAATTTTTTTTTCCAAGGTTCACTTGCACTATTGAGGTTTCAATTTGTATTAATGTCTGTAATTGCATTAGTGTTAAACAGATTCAGCACAATCTGTAATAAACAGATCTGCAATTCGCATTAATAATAATAGTTACAACAAAATGTCAATTCTAGCCCACAAAGAGCAGAGCTGGATGTGTTAGTGAAGATATACGTAACATACTAATAAATATAACTAATAAATGTATAAATAAAATAAATATAACTAATTAACAAGTAATAAAAGAGAAAGGCAAAGCAACAAAAATATAAAGAAAAATCCAAACAATAAAACTAGTACAAATGTAAAACTAGTACAACAAAACAAAAGTAAAACTAGTGCAACAGTACAAATGAAACATTTTAAACTACCTTGATTTCCAAGTCCAGACTCCCACCCTTCATTTTCTCGGCCCTTTCTCATGGCCCCTCTGCCTCTTTTTGACGGAGCCTCTTGTGGCAACTGAGCTCTCAACATAGACATACCATTTTCTGACAAGTATATCCCATCCATGAGGTAATCACTTGATGGCTTAAACCGGTATGGCTCTACAACAAAAACACAAATAAAATGACAAAAAAAATTTGAAGGGGGGGGGGGGGTATTAGACTTTTTTAAGGAGGGTGTTTGAAAAACCCATAGAGGGCGTTTTCATCTTAGGGTGAAAATTCAATGTTGGTATGTTAACTTTATTTTTTTTCGACTTGACAAGTAACTACAGCTTTCATTAACTATACTTAGTGACTATTATCGATATAGCTATATTCTAAAAAAAAGGGGTTTATTCCCGATATCAATGCATAGCCAAGCTCTATTAGGCGTTTTTAGGGTTAGTTAAAAAAAATTAAAAAATTAGTAAAAAAAAAAATCCGTAGTGTGCAAGTCACGTTTCCCTTCCAAACCTTGAGACGACCTTGTAGAGCTTGGCTACGTATTGACTCAGCGAATGAAAGCTAATTTTTTTTTACCATTTATTGATGCATGCCCTTATAATAGCTTATATTACTCGGCAAATGTAAAATAATTAAATAATATACAATATAAAGTTTTATGCAACTGAATGATTATACTAAATGCAATATAATGACTATGTCACATGCATATAGCACAATTTTTTTCGAAAAAAGAACTACAGAAAATACTAAGAAAATATGATACAAAATAACTTGTATAATAGCTATACCACTCGGCAATTATAGAAAATACTTAACAAGTTTGAGTAAATTATGATGCCAATACCAGATTTTTACCCTCTACTTTTTTGTTATTAGGCACGTGTGACACAAAGAAAACACTTTACAAAAATAAATACATTTTAGGCAAAATACAAGTATGTACACATTGACCTCTTGAAGATAAAATATTGTATGCACGTTACAACCTCCACTCCTTCTAGAGACTTTTGAAAAATTCAATATTTGTCTATATGGCAAAAGCCGTCAACAACGTCTATATGCTATCTACAATGGCAGAAAGATATAGATAAACTGTCCATTTTTTATAGATATTCATACACTTTTAAGATTCTTCAAAGTGTTGTAGAATTTTTTAGGTACTTTTTTAGCAACTTTTTTGGTGTGGGAGGTAGTCGTTAGGAAAGATCATGGGAACTTCCTGGGAGGGTGTAAAGAGGGAGGCTTCGAATAGATTGAGATAGAGAAGCAGGCGTAGCTCTGTTGCCCTCAGGCAGCTTGGTGCTGCAGTGAATTGTTAGTAGTTCTAGTAGCAGTAGTGGTTGAGATTTATCAAGTTTTTATGTGAACTGGTTTTATGCATCGTTTCATATCAGCAATGCCATTTCGACAGTGGTAACAGACCTTAATCAGGGGCCAATCGGAAAGCAGGCCGTTCCCTTGGACGGCCTGGGTTCCGGCCGGAATGGGGTGGGAAGAAATCACACGAAAATATTTAAAGGAAATTAGAACTTAATGGGAGGAGTTGAAGAGTGAAGCTTTGAATAAGTTAGGGTGGAGGAGGAGCACACGCAGCTGTTGGCCTTAGGAGACTTAGTGATGCAGTGAGTTATTTGTAGTAGTACTAGTAGTGACAATGATATCACTTTGAATTCCTACTTGAGTCAGTGTAATCTTAATAGATACACAGATCAAGCTTGCTACTTGTCCCTGTAACAGACCCAGCAACTGAAATAGTCGATTCAACGGCAATGGCTCGATGACGATGGATGGTGCCAGCAATGGCTCTGGAGGACCTTCATTTTTTTTGTTAAATACATACATATGTGTATTTATAAGCTGGGTGCCATAAACAAAAATAAAAAGTAAAAGCAGAAAAAAAGTAATAACACTCGACAAATTTAAGTTACTGCCTTACGGGCTTCCACGAAATTCTCTATAAAAATATCCTAACGTAATAATTAGGCCCCTCAAAGAAGACCCTAAAAAAATGTATCCCTTTAATTCATCAATCTTTGGGATCTACTAAAAAAAAATATCAGTTACTGCAATGAACAAATATAGCCAGTACAATAGGAATCCAGCATTTTGCAATAATTTTAGTACAAAATCTAAGAACTGGAATGATTGATTAATTGATAAGTTTATTTTTAACAATTCACAAGAAAATCAATGAAATAAACCTTGTCACTACTAAAAGGCCAAGCAAAACACGCAGAGTGGCTCGACTAACTAATTAGATAACATAACTAATACAAAAAATAATAATAATATGTCACAAGGGACCAGCTCTCACCCTGCCTCTTGACTAAGCAGGAATGGACTGAATTACTCTTACCTGGACTTGTTGGAGGCGAAATTCCCTTAAGAGAGGAGGACATGTGGGACGGAGTAAGTTCCACAGGACGACACAGAGGGCAGGTATAACCCTCAGTCACTATATTTTCAGCTTCCTGCTCTGATGATATGCCGTCACATTTTCCATGGGACCATCTAAAACAACCACCATATTTAAAATAAAGGCAGATTCTTATTCCATATACTTGAGAATAAAAAGATCATCCCCGAACTGAATATAATACATTCATTTTATAAAGTCTTTTTCCAATAAGGTCACTTTTTCCAATAGCATAATAAAAATTGAAGTCATCGAAAAATTAGAAAGAATCTTTTTCCTATTTTCCGGGGAGGGGGAAACGCCTAGACACGAAAGGGGCATCCACAAACTTGATATAACACATTCATTTTATAAAATCGTCTTCTATTAACATTAGTTTCGTTTCTTTCTAAAACTCACTTTAAAAAAATATTTCGTTTCTCTAATCCGAATGTTCACCATACAACAGCGCAACGATTGACGTTTCATTTTCTTCTCTTTCTTCTTCATTTTCTTCTATTTGTTGGATTTGTCGCATTAAGGTAATTTCTAATAAGCCTACGGATTATTAAAATCAATTTTAGAAAAAACTAATACATGCCCTAGTGGTCTCAAAACTGAAGTGTGGTTTCATTTAATACGTAAATCTTATGTTGATCTATGTTATCAGACAATTCGAAATCAAATCGAACATCGTTTTCAGTTTCCAATTTTAATAAACACAACAAAAGGATTTGGTAAGAACAGATCTGCAGTTTCGCTACATTTGTTATGCAGAGGGAATTTTGCGTCAGGAAAACAGATTTACGTCAGAATGTCCCATTTTACAAATTCTGTCAATTTTTTTTGATTTTCAGGATTCTACTTTGTCACAGATTTTGCGTCAGGATAACATATTTACGTCAGAATGCCCCATTTTACAAATTCTGTCAAGTTTTCTTATATTCTTCAGGATTCTACATTATCACAGATTTTGCGTCAGGAAAACAAATATACGTCAGAATGTCTCATTTTACAAAGTCTGTCAATTTTTTTTTCTATTTTTCAAAATTCTACTTTGTCACAGATTTTGCGTCAGAAAAAAGATTATGTCAGAATGTCCCATTTATAAATTCTGTCAAATTCTGTGCATTAAAGACAGTAACGCAGTAGAACTAAAAAAAAAGAAGAAACTTTATTTCAATTTATTAAATCTTGATGTCGGTTAAAGTTTTAAGTTTATTTGGATTTAACTAGAAATTTTCTGGAAGTAAGATTACTTTTTTTTAATATTAATTGATTTATTTTAAAACAATTTCAATTGAGGTAGCACGATGTTAATATTTAGAACGTAAAATGACTACAAAAAAGCCAAAAAAAAAAAAAAAAAAAAAAGAATAAATCACGCAAGTGTACTTATAATGCCTTCGCAAAAGGCGTTCTTTATCTGCTACTAGTAATACTCAAGCAATTCACTCTAGCAACAAGCTACCTAAGCCCAATATAGCGGAGCACGCTCCTCTACTCTAATCTGTTGAAAG